>NC_041388.1:24253955-24322327 GCF_002162155.2 Triticum dicoccoides
GCCTCATATGCTTCATCTTTTTAATATCTTTCGTGAGTATGATAGAAAGGAAAATTGTGCCAAAGTGTTAGAAGAAGAATGCATTAAAATGTTTGGAACTAAATATTTGAATGATGAGCATGATTGCAGTGTTGTTAGTACGAATTCCTTGAATATCTATGCAAAGCCACAAGCTTGGGGAAGCTATGTTTGATGAAGATGATATTTTTTGTCCCCCAAGTTTTAATGAGCAAATTTATTATGATGAAATCATGCCTCCTATTTATGATGATTATATTGATGAAAGTGGATTTGGAGAGGTCATGACTTTATTTTGTGATGAATCCACTATTCCAGAAGAGGTTCCAATTGATTATGAGAACAAAGTTGCTATCTATGATGATTATTGTGATGACTTGTATGCTATATAGAATAATGATACCATGAAACTTTTCATCATGATTTTAGTTTTCAATTGGATTATGCCTCACATGATAATTATTTTGTTGAGTTTGCTCTCACTACTATTCATGAGAAGAATTTTGCTTGTGTGGAGAGTAATAAAATTTCTATGGTTGTAGATCATGAAAAGAATGCTTTAGGTGCTGGTTATATTTTTGAATTCATTCATGATGCTACTGAAAATTATTATGAGGGAGGAATATATGCTTGTAGGAATTGCAATAATATCAAGTTTCCTCTCTATGTGCTTAAAATTTTGAAGTTATGCTTGTTTTACCTTCCTATGCAAGTTGATTCTTGTTTCCATAAGTTGTTTGCTCACAAAATCCCTATGCATAGGAAGTGGGTTAGACTTTAATGTGCTAGTCATATTCTTCATGATGCTCTCTTATGTTTCAATTCTTATCCTTTATGTGAGCATCATTGAAATCATCATGCCAAGCTAGGGGCGTTAAATGATAGCGCTTATTGGGAGGCAACCTAATTTTATTTTTGTTCTTTGCTTTTTACTCCTGTTTAGCAATAAATAATTTATCTAGCCTCTGTTATTATTGAGTTTTTATGTTTTAGTTAGTGTTTGTGCCAAGTAGAACTGTTGGGAAGACTTGGGGAAAGTCTTGTTGATGATGCTGTAAAAAACAGAAACTTTAGCGCTCACGAGAATTGCTGCCATTGTTTATTGCAGAGTTATACTTAGTTAATTATTTTTGAATATGATTAATAGATAAATTCCTCACGTCCAGCAATTTATTTTAGAATTTTTGGGGTTCCAGAAGTTTGTATTAGTTACAGATTACTACAGACTGTTCTGTTTTTGACAGATTCTGTTTTTCATGTGTTGTTTACTTATTTTGATGAATCTATGGCTAGTAAAAGAGTTTATAAACCATAGATAAATTGGAATACAGTAGGTTTAACACCAATATAAGTAAAGAATGAGTTCATTACAGTACCTTGAAGTGGTGTTTTATTTTCTTTCGCTAACGGAGCTTACGAGTTTTCTGTTAAGTTTTGTGTTGTGAAGTTTTCAAGTTTTGGGTAAAGATTCGGTGGAATATGGAATAAGGAGTGGTTAGAGCCTAAGCTTGGGGATGCCCAAGGAAATCCAAGGTAATATTCAAGGACAACCAAGAGACTAAGCTTGGGGATGCCCCGGAAGGCATCCCCTCCTTCGTCTTTGTTCATCAGTAACTTTACTTGGAGCTATATTTTTATTCACCACATGATATGTATTTTGCTTGGAGCATCAATTTATTTTGTTAGGATTTTCTTGCTGTTATTTAGAACAATGTTTTGCATCTTTTATTGGCATTGATAGCCTTTACTATGCCTATTTTACAAGTCTTCATGTTGCTGTTTGAAAACAGAAAGTTTACCGCTGTTGCAATAATTCCCTAGAAAAGTCAGAATGTGATAAAATATTGAAACCTTTTGCATATTAAGCTCTGATAAATTTACTACAGTGGGAATTTTCTTTCATAATTTTTGGAGTTAGGGAAGTATGGATCTTGCTGCACTCTTTACAGATTGTCCTGTTTAGGCAGATTGCTGTTATGTTTCCATTGTTTGCATATGTTTGCTTCTTTAATGATTCTATTTGAGGATAGGACTATTAAATATGCAGAGGTATTTAGTATGCAATGTTGAATAATAATTTTAGTGATTTGCTACAGTTGAGTATGATAAGGTTTTTGCATTGGTTTATACTAACTTATTCACGAGTCCTTGTTGAGTTTTGTGCGGATGAAGCTTTTGAGATTTAGGGAGACCGTGATATGAGAGGAATTAAGGAGACACAAAATCTCAAGCTTGGGGATGCCCAAGGCATCCCAAGATAATATTTCAAGAAGTATCAAGCGTCTAAGCTTGGGGATGCCCCGGTTGGCATCCCACCTTTCTTCTTCAACAACTATCGGTTAGTTTCGGTTGATCCTAAGTTTTTGCTTCTTCACATGATGTTTGCCATTCTTAGAATGTCATTTTATTTTGCTTTGCTTGCTGTTTGAATAAAATATCAAGATCTGAAATTATTAAATGTTAGAGAGTCTTCATATAGTTGCGTAATTATTCAACTACTCATTGATCTTCACTTATATCTTTTTGGAGTAGTTTGTCATTTACTCGTGTGCTTCACTTATATCCTATGAGTAAATAGTTGAATGAGCGAATATCATAAATCGGAAATTATATATGTTTCATATGCTTATCCCATGGGGAGTAATGACTTTACATATAAGAAGTAGAGGCGGTAAATTTATTGAAGGTTAGCAAACATTGTATTGGTCACTTGAACAATTCATGAAAGAATATTGAAGGAAGAGAGATTTCACATATAAATATACTATCTTGGAAATCTTTTGTAATTGTGAGCACTCATTAAAATATGACATGCTAAAAGGTTGATGTTGGACAAGGAAGACAACATAATGGGTTATGTTTTCTTATATTCGAAATAAAGTATATTGTCATGGATCGCCCAACATGTTGAGCTTGCCTTTCCCCCTCATGCTAGACAAATTGTTCGCACCAAGTAGAGATACTACTTGTGCTTCCAAACATCCCTTAAACCAGTATTGCCATGAGAGTCCACTATACCTACCTATGGATTGAGTAAGATCCTTCAAGTAAGTTTTCATCGGTGCATGCAATACAAATTGCTCTCTAAATATGTATGATCTTTTAGTGTGGAGAAAATAAGCTTTATACGATCTTGTGATATGGAAGCAATAAAAGCGACGGACTGCATAATAAAGGTCCCTATCACAAGTGGCAATATAAAGTGACGTTCCCTCGCATTAAGATTTTGTGCATCCAACTATAAAAGCGCATGGCAACCTCTGCTTCCCTCTGCGAAGGGCCTATCTTTTCTTTTACCTTATGCAAGAGTCATGGTGATCTTCACCTTTCCTTTTACATTTTATCCTTTGGCAAGCACATTGTGTTGGAAATATTCTGGTATGTATATATCCAATTGGATGTAAGGCATCATGAACTATTATTGTTGACATTACCCTTGAGGTAAAAGGTTGGGAGGCGAATCTATAAGCCCCTATCTTTTTCTGTGTCTGATTAAAACTTTGAACCCATGAATCTCGCGTGAGTGTTAGAAATTGTGAAAGACTACATGATAGTTGAGTATGTGGGGTTTGCTAAATCAAAGCTCTGACATAGACTCTTCCTGAAAATAAGATGAATTGTAATTGTTTGATGTCTGATAACACGGTTTGTTAGTTTTCAAGAAAGTTTATGATCTATACTTTAACATGTGAATAGTTTGTTACTTGATCATGAGAAGGTTTATGAGATGAGCTATTGTTATGATATATAATGATGCTAGAAAAGGTGATTGAGATTATCATTGATCAAACTTGTGCACCTGCTAGCATTCACACTTCATAAATTATTTCTTTTATCATTTACCTACTCGAGGACGAGCAGGAATTAAGCTTGGGGATGCTGATAGGTCTCCAGCGTATCTATAATTTATGAAGTATTCATGCTATTATATTAACTGTTTTGGATGTTTATGGGCTTTATTAGACACTTTTATATTATTTTTGGGACTAACCTATTGACCCAGAGCCCAGTGCCAGTTTCTGTTTTTTCCTTGTTTTAGAGTATCGCAGAAAAGGAAAATCAAACGGAGTCCAATTGACTTGAAACTTCACGGAACTTATTATTGGACCAGAAGAAGCCCACGAAATATCGGAGATGGACCAGGAGAGTCCCAGGCTGCCCACAAGGGTGGGGGGCGCGCCCACCCCCTGGGCGCGCCCCCCTGCCTCGTGGACAGCCCGAAGGTCCACCGACGTACTTCTTCCTCCCATAGATACCCATATACCCTAAAAACTTCGGGGAGTAGAATAGATCGGGAGTTCCGTCGCCAAAAGCCTCCGTAGCCACCGAAAACCAATCTAGTCCCGTTTCGGCACCCTGCCGGAGGGGCAATCCTTCTCCGGTGGACATCTTCATCATCCCGGTGCTCTCCATGACGAGGAGGGAGTAGTTCTCCCTCGGGGCTGAGGGTATGTACCAGTAGCTATGTGTTTGATCTCTCTCTCTCTCTCTCTCGTGTTCTTGAGGTGATACAATCTTGATGTATCGTGAGCTTTTCTATTATAGTTGGATCTTATGATGTTTCTCCCCCTCTACTCTCTTGTAATGGATTGAGTTTTCCCTTTGAAGTTATCTTATCGGATTGATTCTTTAAGGATTTGAGAACACTTGATGTATGTCTTTCGTGGGGATACCTGTGGTGACAATGGGGTATTCTATGATCCACTTGATGTATGTTTTGGTGATCAACTTGCGGGTTCCGTGACCTTGGGAATCTATGCATAGGGGTTGGCACACGTTTTCGTCTTGACTCTCCGGTAGAAACTTTGGGGCACTCTTTGAGGTTCTATGTGTTGGTTGAATAGATGAATCTGAGAGTGTGTGTGATGCATATTGTATAATCATACCCACGGATACTTGAGGTGACATTGGAGTATCTAGGTGAAATTAGGGTTTTGGTTGATTTGTGTCTTAAGGTGTTATCCTAGTACGAACTCTAGGGCTGTTTGTGACACTTATAGGAATAGCCCAACGAATTGATTGGAAAGAATAACTTTGAGGTGGTTTCGTACCCTACCATAATCTCTTTGTTTGTTCTCCGCTATTAGTGACTTTGGAGTGACTCTTTGTTACATGTTGAGGGATAGTTATGTGATCCAATTATGTTATTATTGTTGAGAGAACTTGCACTAGTGAAAGTATGAACCCTAGGCCTTGTTTCCTAGCATTGCAATACCGTTTGTGCTCACTATTATCATTAGTTACCTTGCTGTTTTTATATTTTAAGATTACAAAAACCTTTATCTACCATCCATATACCACTTGTATCACCATCTCTTCGCCGAACTAGTGCACCTATACAATTTACCATTGTATTGGGTGTGGTGGGGACACAAGAGCCTCTTTGTTATTTGGTTGCAGGGTTGCTTGAGAGAGACCATCTTCATCCTACGCCTCCTACGGATTGATAAACCTTAGGTCATCCACTTGAGGGAAATTTGCTACTGTCCTACAAACCTCTGCACTTGGAGGCCCAACAACGTCTACAAGAAGAAGGTTGTGTAGTAGACATCACCCCCCCGGCCGCCCTCCGCCGCCACGACCACGAAGCCGGCGCGCATGCGCGGGCGCATGTGACAGCGAGGAAGAGTAGTACATGGTAGGTCACCGCCGCTCTGGTCCCAGGAAGGCCACTGCTCCTGCACTCAGTCGACGCCAAGCTTGGTGGGATAAACATCAACGACCAATTAGCCATTTGACAGCGACGTGGAGGCGGAAATCTTCAGAACCTTGTGCTCCGGAGGAGGAGGTTATCAAGGCGGATGAGGAGGAGGAAAAGGCAATGGCCGGCTTTCTCGGGGTTCATGGCTGGACATGGTGGTCGGGCACCGGTGATCGTTTAGATTAGGTTTACAGTAGGTTTTAGTACGGTTTGTGCGAAATTGTAATGAATTTCGTCTAGTTTATAGGAAAAGTTTTCCAAATGTAATGAATTTCATCCGGTTAATTTGAAATTTGCTTTGTTTGCACGAATTTCGTCTGGTTAGTTCATGTAGTTGTCGAAAGGTATGCGGGCAACATTGGATGGCATCCTCTGGCATCAGTGTCCTTGAACAGATGCCGGTGTAAATTTGTGGGCCAGCGCTGGAGATGCCCTAACTATCATGCTATAGTCGCTAACAGTGCTCCATTATTTCGCAAGGAACAGTTATCCCTCGATGAAAATCAGATCCGCCATGTTTCGCATTCCTCCCACGTAAGAGTGTAGACTCTTGCTTACATAAAAATGGAGCAAGTGGACGACATTGTAGCATGTCATATCACTCAAACTAGCCTGCCTAACACGCGGGAAAGCCCCGCCCTCGTCATTTTGTTCTGGATTTCTATCGATGGATCGCATGAAAATGTTATGCTTTACAAGTTCAAAAAGAAAAGGCGGCACACTTATGACTCGTACGCGTCGCGTTCGCGTCGCACCCTTGACAGTCCAGCTCACATGCCGCTCACTAGAGAGGACACGCGTTGTATTGCATTTTCACTGACATGTGGGACTGCAATTGAATAAACCATCGATAGCCAAAATCCAATTGCCCGGCAGGCGTCGGCTGAGAAGAGAGAGACGGGGGAGGGAGAAGAGATCGCCCGCCCGCCGCACACGGACTCCAAGAAATATATGGTGATAATGTGAGGTGGGCCATGCGGGAGTCCAGACAGCTTCCAAGCCCGCTTCTGACCACCTTGGCCCACCAGAAAACCCCTCCCCCCTCCCACGCGCGCTCCCCCTCAGACACCAGCTGCCCGCATTCATAGCAAGTAGTACTAGTAAAATACTGGGCTATAAGCCCGCTTATGTGGAGGGGAGAGAGGCATTGACAAAGTCAAGGAGTGGGCTCTGCAAGAGCCCGTCTCTACACGTGTTCCTAGGTATAAAAAACTAATTCTAAAAAATAGAGGCATGAAAAAATTGTGTCTAAAAAGAAAGGTAAAAACATTTGAGAGGAAATAGATAGAGAGAAAGTGATAAAAAGTTGTAAAATTATAGCCAACCTTTTAGTCAACACTATGGTAGTATTACATGAGGAAGCAGGGAGTGGTGCACATGCCAAGTTCACCCGGCTGCCGTGTTTCACACTCCTCCGTTGTAACAGTGGAAACTGTCGGATTACGGGTTCCGGCAAATCCTTGAGGTTCCAACACTCGGGTGCGCACGAAGATCTCTATCCCCCTAGCTCACACTCTCGCAACGATCCCAAAGCCTAGCTTGCTGAACCCGAGGAACAAGGGACACAAGAGTTTATACTGGATCGGGCCACCTTTGCGGTGTACTAACCTACTCCAGTGTGGTGTGGTGGATTGCCTTGTAGGCTGGGGATGAAAAAGTACAAGGGAAGAACAACCTCCTAAGGAGAGGTGTTCTTGAGCTCGATGAGCTTGTGTGGTTTGGGATGATCTGAATCCTCTCTCCTGCTATGGTGGTGGCTAGCCCTATTTATAGAGGACCGGGTCCTCTCCCCAAATATTAGGCGGGAAGGGATCCCACAATGGCCAATTTGATGGGGGACAGTGAGTGCAAGTTATCCTGACAAAAGGTGGTCTCCGCCTGCCAAAGGCTCTGGTGGTGATGCCGTCGTGGGCTCCGTGGTGACCTCCGTCTTGCCATCCTGCTGGTCTTGGTCTCGTTGCACCGATATGGAAAGCTTTGCCTGACATCTTGGGACTCCTCACCTGCGCCTACCTCTTTAGCACCAAAGAGGAAACTGGCACTCTGTGCCCGCTAGATCCTGCCTGGCCTCAGTCGTCCTGGCTCACGTCATGGAAACCTCACGAGGCATCCCTTGCCTTGATCTCTCCGCTCCTCGCGAGCCAGCCTAGTGAGGCTGCCCCTAAGGAGGTCTTGTGTCGTCCACCTCACGAGGCTTGGCCCCTCGCGAGAGTCTTGAGTGTTGGTTGATGAAGATGGGCCGTACCAGGCCGCTGGTGGAGACACACCCTGGGCCGCAGGTAGGCAAGTCTGGGTACCCCCATTCCCAGGACACATACAGTAGCCCCGGGCCCAAGGCGCGCTCGCGCTTGGCTTCGCGGCGAAGCCAAGGGTCAAGTGCGAAGCACCACAGGCCCTAACAGCCTGCGGCCTTGATTGACGCGTGGCGATTGACGGGACATGGGCGTCTCCGCTTCCCCACACTGCCTCGGCAACTGCCCGACTTGACGAGTCCCTGTTGCATGCAAAAAAGGTCATTATCACCTTAGATCATGGAGGCCGGCCGTTGGCCTCATCCTTGCTATAAATGGGAAGGGGGCGGAGCCCCTGTCATCCATCTCTTCCTCCATTCCTCCTGCTTCTCCTTCTTCCTCCTTGCCGCGACACCCATGGCGCCAGTGAAGAGATTCTTGGCAGCCGAGAAGGGGAAAGCTCGCTAGGAGCATGCCGCGACCCCCGCTACGGTCCCTCATGGGCGTAGGCGGACTCCTTCGGGGTCCGGCGCCGTCCTTGGCGGCCAGGATAGTGCTCCTTCGCACGGCGGGAGCCGCCTTGGTCGGGGCAGCCCCGTCGATGAGGGGAGGTGTGCCTTGGTCGCCCGGCCTCCCCGGCAGCGCTTCCACTCGGCAGAGATGCTGCCGGAGTTTGTCATGTGGTCGACGAACCCGGACGGCACTTGGCTTCAACTTCCCCGCTCCTTCGTCGGTGAACTGCCGGCCCCAGGTCCCGGCGGCCTCTAGCTGCAGGCTGACGGCTACTGCAGCAAGGCTTCGTGGGTCGCGGTGGAGGTCTCCTTTGCGGGCCACATAGCCCTGGCCCGCGGCTGGCAGACGTTCACCCACGCGCGTGGTCTGGGCACGCGGTGCACCCACCACTTCAAGTACGACAGTGCAGCGACCCTCTTCATGAGGGTGTTCAGGGAAGATGGTCGCCGCGCCGGATGCTGTCCTGAAGACGACGACGATGGTGGCGAGGTGCTAGGCCTTGGCGATGGTCGTGACGAGCACGAGGGGGCCTTGCCCTCGGCAGCGACCGCGGCTCACCCAGCTACGGCAGCTCCTCCTCCGGCGAAAGCTCCAGCAGTGGTGGCTACGACTAGCCGCCATGCCGCCGGGCCCGCTTCGAGGATGGTGGCGGGTCATCCCATCGTCGCGCCCTGGTGAAGCGTGAGGAGGGCTCTGGCTGAGTCTGGGTGCCAACTCTCATGAGCAGCCACGTCTCAGGAGCTGCTTTTGCTTGTCCTCTCTTTCCCTTTCCCCTGCATTGTCAGAAACGAATTCGAGGACCTACAAGGGCATGTAATGAACCGTGGTGCTTATGTTGCTTTTATGGCGCGTTTATTGTTTCCGGGTTGTGTTGTGAGATCTATGCCTTATACGGGTGTAGAGGGGTAACTTAGCTTGATGCATCCGGGGTAGCTTTGACCTCATGAGGGCGCGCGTCTCTGGGCACCTGGTGGGGCTTCCCCACTATTGATTCAGGTAACATCGCAAAGCTGCATCGCGAAGTTGCAAAACTTTGTCAGAAATTGTTAGCCCTCCTTGATCGAGGCCTCAGGTATGGGCTGGTTAGGGCCAAACACACCGCGTCGCGGTACCCATGGGGCACAGACTAAAAAGGGGGATGCGTCTATCAAGAGCTCAGACGAGAACGCCCCGCGGAGACCAGGGGAGTGCGCACGCACACACTACCTGTCCAGCCCCCCTCGCGGGGTGTGCGAGGGAGAGCGTCGGGCAACTGCCGCCCTCCCTGGCGAAAAACAAAGGATCGAGGGAAGAAACAAGAAGAGGAGGCAAGCCAACGAGAAATGCCAGAACTCTAAATTTCTTTAAAGGAAAAGAGGCAAGCCAACTACAGAAAGCAAATGAAGAGCCGCGTCCGGAACCTAGTCTAGTCTTCTCAGCAGCGCGGAGCTAAGTGCTGGCACTAGGACATGGGAGGGAGCCCCCGAGTCCCGAGGGCGGAACTCCTGAGACTCCAGGGCATGTCCATCCCCACTCATTATTACGTGAGAGTGTCACGAGCGGGGACCTTCATAGGCACTGGGCCTTGCTTCATTGGTAGAACTTCCAAAGGTGTTGGATGTTCCAGGCGTTCTGGATGGGGACCCCGTCCTGCGTCTCTAGGCGCACAATGCCAGGCCTGGAGACACGAGCAATCCTAAATGGGCCCTCCCACATGGGTGAGAGCTTATGCAGCCCTTCCCTAGAGGGCACCCGCCTCAGGACGAGATCGCCCACCTCAAGCGTCCTGGAGCGGACGCTGCGACAATGGTACCGTCACAGCGCTGATACGTCTCCAACGTATCTATAATTTTTGATTGCTCCATGCTATATTATCTACTGTTTTGGACATTATTGGGCTTTATTATCCACTTTTATATTATTTTTGGGACTAACCTATTAACCAGAGGCCCAGCCCAAAATTGCTGTTTTTTTTGCCTATTTTAGGGTTTCGAAGAAAAGGAATATCAAACGGAGTCCAAACGGAATGAAACCTTCGGGAACATGATTTTCTCAACGAACAAGACCCGGGAGACTTGGACCCTATGTCAAGAAAGAAAAGAGGAGGCCACGAGGTAGGGGGCATGCCTACCCCCCAGGCGTGCCCTCCACCATCGTGGGCCCCCTGTTGCTCCACCGACGTACTCCTTCCTCCTATATATACCTACGTACCCCCAAACGATCAGATACGGAGCCAAAACCCTAATTCCACCGTCGTAACTTTATGTATCCACGAGATCCCATCTTGGGGCATGTTCCGGAGCTCCACCGGAGGGGGCATGGATCACAGAGGGCTTCTACATCAATACCATAGCCCCTCCGATGAAGTGTGAGTAGTTTACCTCAGACCTACGGGTCCATATTAGTAGCGAGATGGCTTCTTCTCTCCTTTTGGATCTCAATACAATGTTCTCCCCCTCTCTTGTGGAGAACTATTTGATGTAATCTTCTTATTACGATGTGTTTGTTGAGACCGATGAATTGTGGGTTTATGATCAAGTCTATCTATGAATAATATTTGAATCTTCTCTGAATTCTTTTATGTATGATGTTGGGGAACGTAGTAATTTCAAAAAAAATCCTACGCACACGCAAGATCATGGTGATGCATAGCAACGAGAGGGGGAGAGTGTGATCTACGTACCCTTGTAGATTGACAACGGAAGCGTTAACTTGGTTGATGTAGTCGTACGTCTCCACGGCCCGACCGATCAAGCACCGAAACTACGGCACCTCCGAGTTCTAGCACACGTTCAGCTCGATGACGATCCCCGGACTCTGATCCAGCAAAGTGTCGGGGAAGAGTTCCGTCAGCACGACGGCGTGGTGACGATCTTGATGTACTACCGTCGTAGGGCTTCCCTAAGCACCGCTACAATATTATCGAGGACTATGGTGGAAGGGGGCACCGCACACGGCTAAGAATATGATCACGTGGATCAACTTGTCTCTAGGGGGTACCCCTGCCTCCGTATATAAAGGTTCAAGGGAGGGGGGCCGGCCGGCCAGGAGAGGCGCGCCAGGAGGAGTCCTACTCCTTCTGGGAGTAGGGAGTCCTACTCCTTCTGGGAGTAGCACTCCCCCCTTTCCTAATTGGAATAGGATTCGCGAGGTGGGAAAAGAGAGAGAGAGAAGGAGGGGGGTGCCGACCCCCTCTCTCCTTGTCCTATTCGGACTAGGGGGGAGGGGAGCGCGGCCCAGCCCTGGCTGCCTCTCCTCTTCTTCCACTAAGGCCCATTAAGGCCCATATAGCTCCCGGGGGGTTCCGGTAACCTCCCGGTACTCCGGTAAAATCCCGATTTCACCCGGAACACTTCTGATATCCAAACATAGGCTTCCAATATATCAATCTTTATGTCTCGACCATTTCGAGACTCCTCGTCATGTCCGTGATCACATCCGGGACTCTGAACAACCTTCGGTACATCAAAATGCATAAACTCATAATATAACTGTCATCGTAACCTTAAGCGTGCGAACCCTACGGGTTCGAGAACAATGTAGACATGACCGAGACACGTCTCCGGTCAATAACCAATAGCGGAACCTGGATGCTCATATTGGCTCCTACATATTCTACGAAGATCTTTTATCGGTCAGACCGCATAACAACATACGTTGTCCCCTTTGTCATCGGTATGTTACTTGCCCGAGATTCGATCGTCGGTATCCTATACCTAGTTCAATCTCGTTACCGGCAAGTCTCTTTACTCGTTCCATAATACATCATCCCGCAACTAACTCATTAGTCGCAATGCTTGCAAGGCTTAAGTGATGTGCATTACCGAGAGGGCCCAGAGATACCTCTCCGACAATCGGAGTGACAAATCCTAATCTCGAAATACGCCAACCCAACATGTACCTTTGGAGACACCTGTAGAGCTCCTTTATAATCACCCAGTTATGTTGTGATGTTTGGTAGCACACAAAGTGTTCCTCTGGCAAACGGGAGTTGCATAATCTCATAGTCATAAGAACATGTATAAGTCATGAAGAAAGCAATAGCAACATACTAAACGATCGGGTGCTAAGCTAATGGAATGGGTCATGTCAATTAGATCATTCAACTAATGATGTGATCCCGTCAATCAAATAACAACTCTTTGTCCATGGTTAGGAAACATAACCATCTTTGATTAACGAGCTAGTCAAGTAGAGGCATACTAGTGACACTCTGTTTGTCTATGTATTCACACATGTATTATGTTTCCGGTTAATACAATTCTAGCATGAATAATAAACTTTTATCATGATATAAGGAAATAAATAATAACTTTATTATTGCCTCTAGGGCATATTTCCTTCAGTCTCCCACTTGCACTAGAGTCAATAATCTAGATTACACAGTAATGATTCTAACACCCATGGAGCCTTGGTGCTGATCATGTTTTGCTCATGGAAGAGGCTTAGTCAACGGGTCTGCAACATTCAGATCCGTATGTATCTTGCAAATCTCTATGTCTCCCACCTGGACTAGATCCCGGATGGAATTGAAGCATTGATGTGCTTGGTTCTCTTGTGAAATCTGGATTCCTTCGCCAAGGCAATTGCACCAGTATTGTCACAAAAGATTTTCATTGGACCCGATGCACTAGGTATGACACCTAGATCGGATATGAACTCCTTCATCCAGACTCCTTCATTTGCTGCTTCCGAAGCAGCTATGTATTCCGCTTCACACGTAGATCCCGCCACGATGCTTTGTTTAGAACTGCACCAACTGACAGCTCCACCGTTTAATGTAAACACGTATCCGGTTTGCGATTTGGAATCGTCTGGATCAGTGTCAAAGCTTGCATCAACGTAACCGTTTACGATGAGCTCTTTGTCACCTCCATATATGAGAAACATATCCTTAGTCCTTTTCAGGTACTTCAGGATGTTCTTGACCGCTGTCTAGTGATCCACTCCTGGGTTACTTTGGTACCTCCCTGCTAGACTTATAGCAAGGTACACATCAGGTCTGGTACACATCATTGCATACATGATAGAGCCTATGGCTGAAGCATAGGGAACATCTTTCATTTTCTCTCTATCTTCTGCAGTGGTCGGGCATTGAGTCTGACTCAACTTCACACCTTGGAACACAGGCAAGAACCCTTTCTTTGCTTGATCCATTTTGAACTTCTTCAAAATCTTGTCAAGGTATGTGCTTTGTGAAAGTCCAATTAAACGTCTTGATCTACCTCTATAGATCTTTATGCCTAATATGTAAGCAGCTTCACCGAGGTCTTTCATTGAAAAACTCTTATTCAAGTATCCCTTTATGCTATCCAGAAATTCTATATCATTTCCGATCAGTAATATGTCATCCACATATAATATCAGAAATACTACAGAGCTCCCACTCACTTTCTTGTAAATACAGGCTTCTCCAAAAGTCTGTATAAAACCAAATGCTTTGATCACACTATCAAAGCGTTTATTCCAACTCCAAGAGGATTGCACCAGTCCATAAATGGATCGCTGGAGCTTGCACACTTTGTTAGCTCCCTTTGGATCGACAAAACCTTCCGGTTGCATCATATACAACTCTTCTTCCAGAAATCCATTCAGGAATGCAGTTTTGACATCCATCTGCCAAATTTCATAATCATAAAATGCGGCAATTGCTAACATGATTCGGACAGACTTAAGCATCGCTACGGGTGAGAAGGTCTCATTGTAGTCAACCCCTTGAACTTGCCGAAACCCTTTTGCGACAAGTCGAGCTTTGTAGATAGTAATATTACCGTCGGCGTCAGTCTTCTTCTTGAAGATCCATTTATTCTCAATTGCTTGCCGACCATTGGGCAAGTCAACCAAAGTCCACACTTTGTTCTTATACATGGATCCCATCTTAGATTTCATGGCTTCAAGCCATTTTGCGGAATCTGGGCTCACCATCGCTTCTTCATAGTTTGTAGGCTCATCATATTAATCTCCTACTACTTAGTTATTTCCTTTGCTATTTACTTTGCCTTTATTTTACTTTCATCTTTATCATAAAAATACCAAAAACATTATCTTATCATATCTATCAGATCTCACTCTCGTAAGTGGCCTTATAGGGATTGACAACCCCTATTTGCGTTGGTTGCGAGGATTTATTTGTTTTGTGTAGGTACGTGGGACTCGCGCGTAGCCTCCTACTGGATTGTTACCTTGGTTCTCAAAAACTGAGGGAAATACTTACGCTACTTTGCTGCATCATCCCTTCCTCTTCGGGGAAAACCAACGCAGTGCTCAAGAGGTAGCAAGCGCCCGCTAGTATCTTGCTGCTCGGAGCGAGGCTTCAGGGCGGCGTTCCTCCCCCTGCACGAGGTCCATCCCCCGCATGGCGTCCTGCTGCGTCTCATCAAACGCCAGGACCCTCGTGGAGCGATGCGTGACCTCGTGAGGGAGAACCGCTTCTGCTCCGTAGACGAGGAAGAACGGGGTCTCGCCTATTGGCTTGGTGGCGGTGGTGCGGATGGACCACAACACAGACTGGAGCTTGTCATGCCAGTCCCTGCCGCAGGCTTCGAGCTTCTTCTTGAAGGTCCGGGTCTTGAGGCCTCTCAGGACCTCGGCATTGGCGCGCTCAGCTTGGACGTTACTCCTGGTGTGTGCCACCGAAGCGTAGCAAATCTGCGTTCCAAGGTTAGCACAATAGGTCTTGAAGAGATTGCTAGTGAACTGCGAGCCGTTGTCGGTGATGATGCGGTTAGGGAACCCGAGCCGGCTTACGAGGCCCTTGATGAACTTAACTGCTGACCCGTCTGGGATGGTGTGGACGGCTTCAACTTGTTCCCATTTGGTGAACTTGTCGATGGCGACGTAGAGGTAGCGGTAGCCCCCCAGGCACTCGCGGGAATGGACCCAGGATGTCCAGCCCCCAGACCGCGAAGGGCCACGAAAGAGGGATAGTCTGGAGGCCCTGAGCCGGCTGGTGCATTTGTTTGGCATGGAACTGGCAGGCCTCGCAGGACCTTACCAGCTCGGCCGCGTCGTTGAGTGCCATGGGCCAGTAGAACCCGCTACGGAACGCCTTGCCAACCAGGGTACACGACGATGAG
This sequence comes from Triticum dicoccoides, assembly GCF_002162155.2. NCBI lineage: Eukaryota > Viridiplantae > Streptophyta > Magnoliopsida > Poales > Poaceae > Triticum > Triticum dicoccoides. The sequence goes on from NC_041388.1 coordinate 24,269,474, forward strand.
TGATGCCCGTAGTCTCCACCATGTATGTCAGCTGGCAGCTCGTTCCCTTGCTCCCTGGAGATGCATCGCAAGGAAACATCATTTGGTCGTATTTTGTACAGCTCACCGTCCTGGATGCAGTATGCCGTAGCCTGCCGGACCACGCGCTCCGCGTCCTCCTCCTTTTTCGGCAGCGTCCCATGCACCAGATATGCCTTGAATTCCTCGGTCCAGCACATCTGCTGAGGCTCGAGCGCCAGGAGCAGGCGTGCTCCTGAGGTCGGGCTGCAAGCAGGGGCTCCCGAGGCTGGTGGCTGAGGGAGTTCTTCTCGAGGTGATGTAGTTTCCGCGGCCGCAGGGATTGCCGAAGGCTTGAAGAGTCGCTCTTCGAAGACACCAGGTTCTTGGGGTAGCCGCCTCGGCGCCTTCTTGGCGATTTCGTCAGCCCCCTTGTTGGTGCAGCGTGGCACATGCTGTAGCTCTAGGCCGAGGAATTGCTTCTCCATCTTGCTCACTTCCGCGAGGTATGCCTCCATATGCTCGTCCCTTGGCTCGTACACCTTGTTGGAGAAGTTGATGAGGAGCTGCGAGTCACCCTTGATGGTGAGATGCTTCACCCCCAAGGCTACATCGGCCTTGAGGTCAGCAATCAACCCCTCGTACTCCGCGATGTTGTTGGAGACCTTCTCACCCCGCTGGAAGCAGAGCTGCATGGCATAATATAGCTTGTCTTGGGTGGGTGAGATGAGCACAACGCCAGCCCCTGTGCCTTGTCGTGCGAAAGCGCCATTGAAGTACATGACCCAGCCTTCCGGTGCTTCATTTCCAAGAGAGAGGAATAGGCTCTCGCCCGCTTCGGGCTCCGGAGCATCGGTCCATTCCGCTACGAAGTCGACAAGCACAACTCCCTTGATAACCCTGGTCGTGCTGAACTCCAACTGAAATGCTTGCAGTTCAATGTTCCATTCAACGACTCTCCCCGTGACATTGGGGCTCCTGAGCACCCTCTCCAGGGGGTAGGCTGAGACGACCTTAATCGGGTGGCCTTGGAAATAATGGCGTAACTTGCGTGAGGCCACCAGGAGCGCGAGTATGAGCTTCTGTAGCATTGGGTGTCGTGCTCTCATGTCTCGTAGCACGGTGCTGACAAAGTATACTAGGTGCTCGACGAGGGCGGGAGCGTCAACGGAGCCTGTGTCCTCTAAAGGTTGTGGTGCCTCCTAAGGTGGGGGGACCCCAGGAGCTAGGTCGCCCATCTGGGCCTCTGCGGGCCTTGTACGTCGTCTTGTGGGGTGTGATCGTCTGTGGGCGTCGTCTTGGATTTAGCGGAGCTGTCTTGTGACTGCACCATTCCAGCTGGGGCACGGTATTGCGCTGCGGGTTCTTGGTCCAACGCTCCTCTCGAATAGCCACCAACGCGGCGCTGGCAGAGTGAGGTGTAGCGGCCAGATAGAGCACCGTGAGCTCTGCCACTCGTCTGCGCCCTCCCTCGTCGCCTTGCCACCCCTCTCTGTGACCCTTGGCCGCGCATGCCCGTTGCCGGAGCACGGACACGTAGCCGCGCGCGTACCACCTCACCCCCTCGCGCTCGGCTATATATAGCCCCTTCCCGTGGCTCCCGAGCACTCCATCGCCTCCCCCTCACTCCCAGAACCCTGCCTAGCCAATAGCCCGAGCCGGAGAAGCCCTCCTCGCCCTCCATTGCCACCATGGCGGCCGCCGTCCTCCGCCTAAATTGGCACGGTGCCGAGCCCCTCCCTCCTTCCCATCGCCACCAGGGACCTCCTCTAACCCCATGGAGCATCCCCGCCATTTCCCCTTCCCAGACGACCCGTGGCGCCGTGCCGTGGAGTCTTCGAGAAGGTTGTTTAGCCAGTGTCTGGCCAGACCCTTGAGCTTTAATGACAGGTACTTGATGGCATGGAGGTCGTCTGCTCGTGCATATGGATGTGTCATAGAAAATATTTGATCCATACTGCAGGATCTGTTGTCCCGTCATAGGGCTCAAAGTTCACAGGTTTGAAACCTTCTGGGAATTGGTGCTGCATCACACTATCCATGAAGCAAAGGGGGTCAGTGGCACTCCTGATTCGGGCTACATCGCGCCGGAGATCATTTGTCATCTGGGCTTGTTGAAGTTCCCGGGCTCTATCATTTTGGTCTAGCCAGGATTTATACCCGTCCCGTCTAGCAGGAGGACCTCTTTTGGGCCCGTAGATGGACCTTGTTAGGCCTACCCGAGCATCCATGTCATGCTACCTCTTTTAGCACTGCGTTGGTTTTCCCCGAAGAGGAAGCAATGATGCAGCAAAGTAGCGTAAGTATTCCCTCAGTTTTTGAGAACCAAGGTATCAATCCAGTAGGAGGCTACGCGTGAGTCCCTCGCACCTGCACAAAACAAATAAATCCTCGCAACCAATGCAAATAGGGGTTGTCAATCCCTATAGGGCCACTTACGAGAGTGAGATTTGATAGATATGATAAGATAATATTTTTGGTATTTTTATGATAAAGATGCAAAGTAAAGTAAAGGCAAAGTAAATAGCAAAGTAAATAACTAAGTAGTAGGAGATTGATATGATGAAGATAGACCCGGGGGACATAGGTTTCACTAGTGGCTTCTCTCGAGAGCATACGTATTCTACGGTGGGTGAACAAATTACTGTTGAGCAATTGACAGAATTTAGCATAGTTATGAGAATATCTACGTATGATCATGTATATAGGCATCATGTCCGAGACAAGTAGACTGACTCCTGCCTGCATCTACTACTATTACTCCACTCATCGACCGCTATCCAGCATGCATCTAGAGTATTAAGTTAAAAATAGAGTAACGCCTTAAGCAAAATGACATGATGTAGAGGGATAGACTCATGCAATATGAAGAAAACCCCATCTTGTTATCCTCGATGGCAACAATACAATACGTGCCTTGCTGCCCTTACTGTCACCGGGAAAGGACACCGCAAGATTGAACCCAAAGCTAAGCACTTCTCCCATTGCAAGAAAGGTCAATCTAGTAGGCCAAACCAAACTGATAATTCGAAGAGACTTGCAAAGATAACCAATCATACATAAAAGAATTCAGAGAAGATTCAAATATTATTCATAGATAGACTTGATCATAAACCCACAATTCATCGGTCTCAACAAACACACTGCAAAAAGAAGATTACATCGAATAGATCTCCACAAGAGAGGGGGAGAACATTGTATTGAGATCCAAAAAGAGAGAAGAAGCCATCTAGCTACTAACTATGGACCCGTAGGTCCGAGGTAAACTAGTCACACTTCATCGGAGGGGCTATGGTGTTGATGAAGAAGTCCTCCGTGATCGATGCCCCCTCAGGTGGAGCTCCGGAACAGGCCCCAAGATGGGATCTCGTGGATACAGAAAGTTACGGCGGTGGAATTAGGGTTTTGGCTCCATATCTGATCGTTTGGGGGTACATGGGTATATATAGGAGGAAGGAGTACGTCGGTGGAGCAACAGGGGGCCCACGAGGGTGGAGGGCGCGCCTGGGGGGGTAGGCGCGCCCTCTACCTCGTGGCCTCTTGTTACGTGTCTTGACGTAGGGTCCAAGTCTCCTGAGTTGTATTCGATGAGAAAATCACGTTCCCGAAGGTTTCATTCCGTTTGGACTCCATTTGATATTCCTTTTCTTCAAAACCCTAAAACAGGCAAAAAACAGCAATTCTGGGCTGGGCTTCCGGTTAATAGGTTAGTCACAAAAATAATATAAAAGTGGATAATAAAGCCCAATAATGTCCAAAACAGTAGATAATATAGCATGGAGCAATCAAAAATTATAGATACGTTGGAGACGTATCAAGCATCCCCAAGCTTAATTCCTGCTCATCCTCGAGTAGGTAAATGATAAAAACAGAATTTTTGATGCGGAGTGCTACTTGGCATAATTTTAATGTAATTCTTCTTAATTGTGCTATGAATATTCAGATCCGAAAGAGTCAAGACAAAATTTCATATTGACATAAATACGATAATACTTCAAGCATACTAACAAAGCAATTATGTCTTCTCAAAATAACATGGCTAAATAAAGTTATCCCTACAAAATCATATAGTCTGGCTATGCTCTATCTTCACCGCACAAAATATTTAAATCATGCACAACCTCAATGACAAGCCAAGCAATTGTTTCATACTTTTGACATTCTCAAAACTTTTTCAATCTTCATGCAATACATGATCATGAGTCATGGATATAACACTATAGGTGGAATAGAGTGGTGGTTGTGGAGAAGACAAAAAGGAGAAGATAGTCTCACATAAACTAGGCGTATCAACGGGCTATGGAGATGCCCATCAATAGATATCAATGTGAGTGAGTAGGGATTGCCATGCAACGGATGCACTAGAGCTATAAGTATATGAAAGCTCAAAAAGAAACTAAGTGGGTGTGCATCCAACTTGCTTGCTCATGAAGACCTAGGGCAATTTGAGGAAGCCCATCATTGGAATATACAAGCCAAGTTCTATAATGAAAAATTCCCACTAGTATATGAAAGTGATAACATGAGAGACTCTCTACTATGAAGATCATGGTGCTACTTTGAAGCACAAGTGTGGTAAAAGGATAGTAACATTGTCCCTTCTCGCTTTTTCTCTCATCATTTTTTTTATTTTGGCCTTTTCTCTTTCTTTTTTATATGGCCTCTTTTCTTTCTCTTTTTTATTTGGGCTTCTTTGGCCTCATTTATTTATTTTTCGTCCAGTGTCTCATCCTGACTTGTGGGGGAATCATAGTCTCCATCATCCTTTCCTCGCTGGGACAATGCTCTAATAATGATGATCATCACACTTTTATTTTTCTTACAACTCAACAATTACAACTCGATACTTAGAACAAAATATGACTCTATATGAATGCCTCCGGCTGTGTACCGGGATATGCAATATGACAATGATGGAGTGTGCCATAATAAACGGAACGGTGGAAAGTTGCATGGCAATATATCTCAGAATGGCTATGGAAATGCCATAATAGGTAGGTATGGTGGCTGTTTTGAGGAAGGTATATGGTGGGTGTATGATACCGGCTAAAGGTGCATGGTACTAGAGAGGCTAGCAAAGGTGAAGGGTGAGAGTGCGTATAATCCTTGGACTCAACATTAGTCATAAAGAACTCATATGCTTATTGCAAAAATCTACAATTTATCAAAGAAAAGTATTACGCGCATGCTCCTAGGGGGATAGATTGGTAGGAAAAGACCGTCGCTCGTCCCCGACCGCCACTCATAAGGAAGACAATCAATAAATAAATCATGCTCCGACTTCATCACATAACGGTTCACCATACGTGCATGCTACGGGAATCACAAGATTCAACACAAGTATTTCTCAAATTCACAACTACTCAACTAGCATGACTTTAATATCACCATCTCCATATCTCAAAACAATTATCAAGTATCAAACTTCTCATAGTATTCAACACACTCATAAGAGAGTTTTATTATTAATCTTGCATACCAAGCATATAAGGATATTAAGCAAATTACCATGCTATTAAGACTCTCAAAATAATCTAAGTGAAGCATGAGAGATCAATAGTTTCTATAAAACAAATCCACCACCGTGCTCTAAAAGATATAAGTGAAGCACTAGAGCAAAATTATATAACTCAAAAGATATAAGCGAAGCACATAGAGTATTCTAACAAATTCCAAATCATGTATGGCTCTCTCAAAAGGTGTGTACATCAAGGATGATTGTGGTAAACTAACAAGTAAAGACACAAATCATACAAGACGCTCCAAGCAAAACACATATCATGTGGTAAATAAAAATATAGCTCCAAGTAAAGTTACCGATAGAAGTAGACGAAAGAGGGGATGCCTTCCGGGGCATCCCCAACCTTTGGCTTTTAGGTGTCCTTAGATTATCTTGGGGGTGCCATGGGAATACCCAAGCTTAGGCTCTTTCCACTCCTTCTTCCATAATCCATCAAATCTTTACCCAAAACTTGAAAACTTCACAACACAAAACTTAAAGTAGAAAATCTCGTGAGCTCCGTTAGCGAAAGAAAACAAAAGACCACTTCAAGGTACTGTAATGAACTCATTCTTTATTTATATGGGTGTTATACCTACTGTATTCCAACTTCTCTATGGTTTATAAACTATTTTACTAGCCATAGATTCATCAAAATAAGCATACAAGACACGAAAAACAGAATCTGTCAAAAACAGAACAGTCTGTAGTAATCTGTAGCTAGCGCAAGATCTGGAACCCCAAAAATTCTAAAATAAATTTACGGACGTGAGGAATTTACCTATTAATAATCTTCAAAAAGAATTAACTAAATAACACTTTCCAAATAAAACTGACAGCAGTTCTCATGAGCGCTAAAGTTTCTGTTTTTTACAGCAAGTTCAACAAGACTTTCCCCAAGTCTTCCCGACGGTTCTACTTGGCACAAACACTAATTAAACACAAAAAACACAACCAAAACAGAGGCTAGATAAATTATTTATTACTAAACAGGAGAAAAAAAAGCAAGGAATAATAATAAAATTGGGTTGCCTCGCAACAAGCGCTATCATTTAACGTCCCTAGCTAGGCATAACAAGCAAGAATAGATCTAGGTATTGCCATCTTTGGTAGGCAATCCATAAGTGGCTCTCATAATAGATTCATAAGGTAATTTAATTTTCTTTCTAGGAAAGTGTTCCATGCCTTTCCTTAATGTAAATTGGAATCTAATATTTCCTTCCTTCATATCAATAATTGCACCAATCGTTCTAAGGAAAGGTCCACCAAGAATAATAGGACATGAAGGATTGCAATCTATGTCAAGAACAATAAAATCTACAGGCACATAATTCCTATTTGCAACAATAAGAACATCATTAATTCTTCCCATAGGTTTCTTAATAGTGGAATCCGCAAGGTGCAAGTTTAGAGAGCAATCATCAAAATCACGGAAACCTAACAAATCACACAAAGTCTTTGGAATCATGGAAACACTAGCACCCAAATCACATAAAGCATAGCATTAATGATCTTTAAATTTAATTTTAATAGTTGTTTCCCACTCATCATAAAATTTTCTAGGGATAGAAACTTCCAATTCAAGTTTTTCTTCATAAGATTTCATCAAGGCATCAACGATATGTTTAGTAAACACTTTATTTTGACTATAAGCGTGAGGAGAATTTAGCACGGATTGCAACAAGGAAATACAATCAATCAAAGATCAATTTTCATAGTTAAATTCCTTGAAATCCATAAAAGTGGGTTTAGCAACATCTAGGGTTTTAATTTCTTCAATCCCACTTTTATCAAATTTAGCATCAAGATCAACAAATTCCAAATTCTTGGAACGCCTTCTAGGTAAAGGTGGATCATATTCAGTCCCATCATTATCAAAATTCATATTGAAAAACAAATATTTAATAGGGGTCACATCAATAACTTTTAGATCTTCATCATTATTTTCATAGGAACTAGAAGAACACGCTTTTATAAAGGCATCTTTCTTCTTTTGCATGTCACCTAAATCAACGAAGCTATTTAGATGGGTAGCGGCATCTTCACTAGGAAGGCCGGAAAACGGATCTTTCATGACAAGATTCAGCAAAGCAGTATTAATTTCACAAGATTCAGCATCGGTAAGAGGAGTAATTGGAGTGCTAATAAAATCATTGTTGTCGGTATTGGTGAAGTCACACAATTTAGTATTATCTTGAGCCATCGCGACAAGAAAGCAAACTAATACACAAGCAAACAAAAAGCAGGCGGACAAAAAGAGGCAAATATAGAAAGAGAGGGAGGATAGAGAGAGAGGGCAAATAAAACGGCAAGGGTGAAGTGGGGGAGAGGAAAACGAGAGGCAAATGGCAAATAATGTAATGCGAGAGATAAGGGTATGTGATGGGTACTTGGTATGTTGACTTTTGCGTAGACCTCCCCGGCAACGGCGCCAGAAATCCTTCTTGCTACCTCTTTTAGCACTGCGTTGGTTTCCCCAAAGAGGAAGGGATGATGCAGCAAAGTAGCGTAAGTATTTCCCTCAGTTTTTGAGAACCAAGGTATCAAAGTAGGAGGCTATGAGCGAGTCCCTCGCACCTACACAAAACAAATAAATCCTCGCAACCAACGCAAATAGGGGTTGTCAATCCCTATAAGGCCACTTACGAGAGTGAGATCTGATAGATATGGTAAGATAATATTTTTGGTATTTTTATGATAAAGATGCAAAGTAAAGTAAAGGCAAAGTAAATAGCAAAGTAAATAACTAAGTAGTAGGAGATTGATATGATGAAGATAGACCCGGGGGCCATAGGTTCACTAGTGGCTTCTCTCGAGAGCATAAGTATTCTGTGGTGGGTGAACAAATTACTGTTGAGCATTGACAGAATTGAGCATAGTTATGAGAATATCTAGGTATGATCATGTATATAGGCATCACGTCCGAGACAAGTAGACCGACTCCTGCCTGCATCTACTACTATTACTCCACTCATCGTCCACTATCCAGCATGCATCTAGAGTATTAAGTTAAAAACAGAGTAACGCCTTAAGCAAGATGACATGATGTAGAGGGATAGACTCATGCAATATGAAGAAAACCCCATCTTGTTATCCTCGATGGCAACAATACAATACGTGCCTTGCTGCCCTTACTGTCACCGGGAAAGGACACCGCAAGATTGAACCCAAAGCTAAGCACTTCTCCCATTGCAAGAAAGATCAATCTAGTAGGCCAAACCAAACTGATAATTCCAAGAGACTTGCAAAGATAACCAATCATACATAAAAGAATTCAGAGAAGATTCAAATATTATTCATAGATATACTTGATCATAAACCCACAATTCATCGGTCTCAACAAACACACTGCAAAAAGAAGATTACATCGAATAGATCTCTACAAGAAAGGGGGAGAACATTGTATTGAGATCCAAAAAGAGAGAAGAAGCCATCTAGCTACTAACTATGGACCCGTAGGTCTGAGGTAAACTACTCACACTTCATCGGAGGGGCTATGGTGTTGATGAAGAAGCCCTCCGTGATCGATGCCCCCTCCGGCGGAGCTCCAGAACAGGCCCCAAGATGGGATCTCGTGGATATAGAAAGTTACGGTGGTGGAATTAGGGTTTTGGCTCCGTATCTGATCGTTTGGGGGTACGTGGGTATATATAGGAGGAAGAAGTACGTCGGTGGAGCAACAGGGGGCCCACGAGGGTGGAGGGCGCGCCTAGGGGAGGGTAGGCACGCTCCCTACCTCGTAGCCTCCTTTTACGTGTCTTGACGTAGGGTCCAAGTCTCCTGAGTTGTATTCGATGAGAAAATCACGTTCTCGAAGGTTTCATTCCGTTTGGACTCCATTTGATATTCCTTTTCTTCGAAACCCTAAAACAGGCAAAAAATAGCAATTCTGGGCTGGGCCTCCGGTTAATAGGTTAGTCCCAAAAATAATATAAAAGTGGATAATAAAGCCCAATAATGTCCAAAACAGTAGATAATATAGCATGGAGCAATAAAAAATTATAGATACGTTGGAGACGTATCAGGTCACGGTGGAAGTCGTACTCATAACCTGGCTGTAATGATTCCTTGCCTTGAAGGTCAGGGTGGGTGGGAGGCTATTCAGCTTTGTCAATTGTCTGATCCTGTCCTCGAGGGGGCGGTCTGGTTGATCTGCCCGAGTGTACCTTGAAGGTGCTGGCTCTATGGCCTCGTCATCGAATTGCGGCAGTAGATTTCACGTCGGATAGCTTTTTGTTTGTTGCTTGTGGTCGTACTCCTCTTCGGCATCCAGGACTTTAGTCCATCTCTCATTAAGCGTATCATGTTCAGCCTTTATTTTCTTCCGCTGTTTCTTCAGGCTGTGCATAGGGGAAATGAGCTGCCGCTTGAACCACTCTTGATCCATCGGGTCTTCGGGGACGATGAAATCTTCATCACCCAAACTCACCTCCTCTTCCCAAAGGGGGAGGTAATTGTTGTCTTTGGAGTCATCAAGGTATTCCGGATCGAGCGGATCCTCATGATCCTCATGGTTGAATTATGGTTGTTCGTCGGCGCCGGGGTCATCATGGTTGTCCACATTTTCTGGGGTGGCATTTTCTCTGGTGTTCGTATTGCTCGCATGGCTTCGACATGTCTTGGAGTAATGGCGCTGTCTGTGGCGCTTCTGCGGCTCATCGCTGGGCATGCCATTATCCTTCCCTGGGATGCTGTCGTCTTCTTTCAGAGTGTCCACCATGTAGACGTCATAGGTGGACATGGTCGTCCACCGGCCACTGACGGGGGGAGCAGCGTCGGTGTTAGCCGTGACTCCGCTATCCTCGTCCATATATTCAGAATTTTCCGAGGTGTAATCCAACATGTTGGTTAAGTCTTCGACAGTGGCCACTAAGTGGGTGGTGGGTGGGACGTAACATTCCCGGAAATATGCCTCAAAGGCCATTGAACGCAAGCAGAGGGCGGGTCCTCCCGAATAGCCATCATCTAGATTCGGTCCAATGCCTCGTTTAATTGGGCGAGGGTCGCCGGGCTAGTAGGCGATGGCAGTTCAGGGCCGGTCTCCGACGTGGCTGATACGTCTCCGTCGTATCTACTTTTCCAAACACTTTTGCCCTTGTTTTGGACTCTAACTTGTATGATTTGAATGGAACTAACCCGGACTGACGCTGTTTTCAGCAGAATTGACATGATGTTGTTTTATGTGCAGAAAACGAAAGTTCTCGGAATGACCTGAAACTCCACAGAATATCTTACAATAAATAATAAAAAACCCTCGCCAAAGATGAAGATCAGGGGGCCCACACCCTTCTCACGAGGGTGGGGGGCGCCCCCCCTAGGGCGCGCCCCCTACCTTGTGGGCCCCCTGGAAACCCCCCGACTCCAACTCCAACTCTATATAACTGCTTTCGGGGAGAAAAAAATAAGGGAGAAGAAATCATCACGTTTTACGATACGGAGCCGCCGCCAAGCCCTAAAACCTCTCGGGAGGGCTGATCTGGACTCTGTTCGGGGCTCCAGAGAGGGGGATTCATCGCCGTCGTCATCATCAACCATCCTCCATCACCAATTTCATGATGCTCACCGTCGTGCGTGAGTAATTCAATCGTAGGCTTGCTGGACGGTGATGGGTTGGATGAGATTCACCATGTAATCGAGTTAGTTTTGTTAGGGTCTGATCCCTAGTATCCACTATGTTCTGAGATTGATGTTGCTATGACTTTGCTATGCTTAATGCTTGTCACTAGGGCCCGAGTGCCATGATTTTAGATCCGAACCTATTATGTTTTCATCAATATATGAAAGTTCTAGATCCTATCTTGCAAGTCTATAGTCACCTACTATGTGTTATGATCCGTTAACCCTGAAATGACAATAATTGGGACAATTACCGGTGATGACTATAGTTTGAGGAGTTCATGTATTCATTATGTGCTAATGCTTTGTTCTGGTTCTCTATTAAAAGGAGGCCTTAATGTCCCTTAGTTTCCGTAAGGACCCCGCTGCCACGGGAGGGTAGGACAAAAGATGTCATGCAAGTTCTTTTCCATAAGCACGTATGACTATATTCGGAATACATGCCTACATTACATTGACGAATTGGAGCTAGTTCTGTGTCACCCTATGTTATGACTGTTACATGATGAACCGCATCCGGCATAATTATCCATCATTGATCCAATGCCTACGAGCTTTCCATATACTGGTTTATGCTTATTTACTTTCCCATTGCTATTGTTACAATCGCTACGAAATACCAAAAACATTATTTTCCTTTCATTACTCTTTTGTTACCGTTACCATCACTATCATATTACTTTGCTACTAAACACTTCGCTGCAGATACGAAGTTTCCATGTGTGGTTGAATTGACAACTCAGCTGCTAATACTTGAGAATATTCTTTGGCTCCCCTTGTGTCGAATCAATAAATTTGGGTTGAATACTCTACCCTCAAAAGCTGTTGCGATCCCCTATACTTGTGGGTTATCAAGACTAATTTCTGGCGCCGTTGCCGGGGAGCATAGCTCTATTCTTTGAGTCACTTGGGATTTATATCTGCTGGACACTATGAAGAACTTGAGAGATCCAAAAACCAAGATCTACCCCTCAACTACGAGGGGAGGTAAGGAACTGCCATCTAGCTCTGCACTTGATTCACCTTCTGTGATGAGTAATCTTGCGACACCTACACCTGCTTCTGCAATTCGTTCTGATATGTCGCATGTTATTGATGATGCTACTTCTGCTATGCATGATACTTATGATGAAACTACCTCTATGCCTGACACTACTACACCACTTAGTGATTTTCTTGAGGAACGACTTGCTAGGGCTAGAGAGATTGAAAATATTGAATCTGATTATGAAGATGAAAGTGATGATGAAGAATCACTTGTTATTCCTGAGGGTTATTTATTTGATCAAGATGCTTCTTTAGCTATTTCAGCTTGCAAAGATAGATATGAACTCAAAAGGTTATTAGCTAAATGGAATAAGCAATCTCCAAATGCTAGGATGAGACCTGACCCTGCTTTTGCTACTTCACCTATATGTGTTGCTAATAAGGATTATGAATTCTCTGTTGATCCTGATATAATTACTTTGGTTGAATCTGATCGTTTTCATGGCTATGAATCTAAAACTGTTGTAGCACATCTTACTAAATTAAATGATATAGCCACCCTGTTCACTAATGATGAGAGATCTCGCTACTTTTATATCCTTAAAATATTTCCGTTCTCATTAAAGGGTGATGCTAAGATATGGTTTAATTCTCTTGATCCTGGTTGTGTGCATAGTCCCAAGGATATGATTTATTACTTCTCTGCTAAATATTTCCCTGCTCATAAGAAACAAGCTGTTTTAAAGGAAATATACAACTTTGTGAAAATTAAAGAAGAGAGTCTCCCACAAGCTTGGGGGAGGCTTCTCAAGTTACTTAATGCTTTGCCTGATCATCCTCTTAAGAAAAATGAAATACTTGATATCTTTTATAATGGACTAACCGATGCTTCTAGAGATTACCTGGATAGTTGTGTTGGTTCTCTTTTCAGGGAAAGAACACCGGATGAAGCTGAAATCTTATTGAATAATATGTTCAAAAATGAAAATAATTGGGCACCTCCTGAGCCAGCTCCTGAGCTAGCTCCTACTCCAATTAATGATCCTATTCCTAAACCAACTCCGAAGAAGAGAGGTGTTCTATTTCTCAGTCCAGAAGATATGCAAGAGGCAAAGAAATCTATGAAAGAAAAAGGTATTAAAGCTGAAGATGTTAAGAATTTACCTCCTATTGAAGAAATACATAGTCTTAATTTATCGCCTGATGAAGAAATATATGGTCTTAATCCTTTATTTATTGAAGAACCTCCATACCTCGATAACCCGACACAGGTAGTAAAGGTAAACTCTCTCTATAGATATGATAAAGCTGAAATCCCTCCTGCTAAAATTGCTAGTCAATGCCTGGATGAGTTTGATAATTTTATGTTTAAGCAAGAAGACTTCGATGCTTATTTTGGTAGACAATTAATACAAGATGCTGATATGATTAAATGCTTGGGGTGATTATATGGCCAATATTAGAGGTGAACTTAAACTTGTTAGCAAACATGCTTCTATGGTTACCACTCAAGTAGAACAAGTACTTAAAGCTCAAAAGGAATTGCTCAATGAGATGAATAGTAAGAAAAATGATTATGCTATTAAAGTGGCTACTAGAACTGGTAGAATGACTCAGGAACCTTTGTATCCTGAAGGCCACCCTAAGAGAATTGAGCAAGATTCTCAGAGAAATAATATTGATGCACCTATTTCTTCTAAAAAGAAGAAAATGAAAAATGATAGAACTGTGCAAACTTCTAGTGAACCTATTGCTGAACTACCTGATAATCCAAATGATATTTCTATTTCTGATGCTGAAACACAATCAGGTAATGAACGTGAACCTAATTAAAGTGTTAATGATGATGTTCATAATAATGCTCAACCTAGTAATGATAATGATGTAGAAATTGAACCTATTGTTGGTCTTGATAACCCACAATCAAAGAATCAACGTTATGATAAGAAATACTTTGTTGCTAGGAAACATGGTAAACAAAGAGAACCTTGGGTTCAGAAACCCATGCCTTTTCCTCCCAAACCATCCAAGAAAAAGGATGATGAGGATTTTGAGCGCTTTGCTGAAATGATTAGACCTATATTTTTGCATATGCGATTGACTGATATGCTTAAAATGAATCCTTATGCTAAGTACATGAAAGATATTGTTACAAATAAAAGAAAGATATTGGAAGCTGAAATTTCCACCATGCTTGCTAATTATACTTTTAAGGGTGGAATACCAAAGAAACTTGGAGATCCAGGAGTACCTACTATACCATGCTCCATTAAAAGAAACTATGTTAAAACTGCTTTATGTGATCTTGGAGTTGGTGTTAGTGTTATGCCTCTCTCTTTATATCGTAGACTTGATTTGAATAAGTTGACACCTACTGAAATATCTTTGCAAATGGCTGCTAAATCAACTGCTATACATGTCGGCATTTGTGAGGACGTGCCTGTTGTGGTTGCAAACGTTACTATTTTAACAAACTTTGTTATTCTTGATATTCCCGAGGACGATAGTATGTCTATTATTCTTGGAAGACCTTTTCTTAATACTGCAGGGGCTGTTATTGATTGCAACAAAGGCAATGTCACTTTTCATGTTAATGGTAATGAGCATACGGTACACTTTTCCGAGAAAACAACCTCAAGTTCATAGTATCAATTCTATCAGAAAAATTCCATCGATTATATTTGGAGGTTTTGAATTTCCTCTTCCTACTGTCAAGAAGAAATATGATATACTTATTATTGGGGATGTGCATATCCCTGTTGAGGTACCCTAGTGTTATTCGAAATTTCTCCGGTTTCATGTTAATCAGAATGAGTTTGTTAACAAGACTTGATCAACCTTGTTAGTGGATTCCTTTTGACGAGCATGAGATGGATGAAACTAGAAGCACAACCTTCTGTACCCCACTTTTACTTTCTGTTATTTAGTTGAAATAAAGTAAAAATAAATAATTTTCTGTCTATTATCTGATTATCCATGCAATATAAAAATATCTCGAAAATAAAAGTTCTCCAAATGCCTTGAAAATTAAATATGATTTTTCTAGAATATTTGAGGATTTATGGAACAAAGAACACACCAGGGGGGCCAACCACCTTGCCACGAGGGTGGAGGGCACGCCCCCCGCCTCGTGGGACCACGGTGGCCCTCCTCCACTTATTCTTTCAGCCACACACTTCATCTTCCTCCCCCAAACACGAAAAACCAACTCAAACACGAAGAGCCACCAACAGACGCTCCAGTGCGTCCCTGTGAATGGCCTTCTGAAAATTTTATGGATCGAGCGGGAATTAAAGAAGAATTTAACGTATATTTGCATAATGCCAATCTTGAGGACTTTGAGGCAGACAAATGCCCCCAGTATCATGAGCTCACAAGTTCTTTTGTGAGGAGGTTTGAGTATTCATCTTCGCGTAATTCTCCTTCGATCATGTTTGATCTTTATGACAAATCTTATACCATGGACTTAGAGGATTTCACTTTTGCTTGCAAACTTCCACAACGGGGTAGTGTTAGGGATCCCCCTAAATCTGAATTTAGAAACTTTCTTGCTAGTATAACTGTGGGGGAATCTAGAGATATAACGCAAGCTACCATAGGGAGCATTCACTTTCCTGCTATACATTATTTTACTCTCTTCATAGGTAGGTGCATAAATGCTAAGGATGAAGCATGTCACATGTGTGTCCCTGACCTTAGCATTCTCAGGAGTGCTGTGTCAGGAGACCAATCTTATCATATGGGAGCCATTGTAGCTCGTAGGTTGCATCATAATAGACATAATGGAGATTTCTTTGGAGGAATTTATGCAACCCGCTTAGCTAAATTTCTTGAGATAGACGTTCCTGAAGGAGACATGGAGTTGCCTCCTTCTTATTTAGATTTTGATTCTATGGTTTCTCACCATTTTGTCGAGAGGAACGAATCACCTCTCTAGTACCGACTAATCTTTGACAGACGCCATGCTGTCCATATTACTCTCCTTGCACCTGCTTTCTTTGATTATCAGGCAAGAGGAGGATATACTATTACTAGAGAGGAGGCAAATGAGTACGAGAGGAGAGCGGAGGCCGCTCGTCGCCACGCTGCAGCTCAGGAGGCGATAGCCGCTGCATCACAGTACGACTCCAACTATTATTATGGATATCAGCCAGGCCAGCCGTGGCCATAGACCAACTTAGGCCAAAAGTCTAAGCTTGGGGGAGTACGTATTTCTCACCGACATTACATTTATGTTCACACACACTCATTGCCAGATATCGGTGCTCATACTTTTTCATTGTATCATCCATGCTAGTTTATTTTCTTTTATACTTTCTTCTTGTGTGTTTAATAAACCTTAAGAAAACAAAAAAAAATAGTTGTAGCTTTTAATTAATTTACTTTCCATGATTGTAGTAGTAATTAAAAAGAAAACCCAAAAATATTTCCTGTTCTTCTTTTGCTTGTTGGGAGCTTTCCCGTGTAAATAGTTTTATTTCTTTTCTTTTCTTTGGGGGTCAGTAGGAGAAGACCATGATTAAACTGCTGAAGTAGCTCTTATATGCATTATTGTTTATCTGAAAAAAGATCCCATATTGCCTTGTCTTCTCCTGTTTATTGAATGCTCGTAGATTCCAGCTTAGTCCAATGCACGTGCACTCTTATTATTATTCACATCATTCGGTCGTGCAAGTGAAAGGCAATTATGATGATATATGATGGACTGACTGAGATGAGAAAAGCTGGTACGAACTCGACCTCTTTTGTTTTTATAAATATGATGAGTTCGTCATTCTTATTTCAGCTTGTTATGAATAAACATGTTTGCAATGACAATTAGAGATCATAGTTGCTTATGCCATGCTTGATTAGCTATGAGTTATAATGATTTACCTTGCGTGCCAACATGCTATTAAAATGGTTATGATGTGGTATGATAGGGTGGTATCCTCCTCTGAATGATTTAAGTGACTTGACTTGGCACATGTTCACGCATGTAGTTGAAACAAATCAACGTAGCCTTCACGATATTTATGTTCATGGTGGATTATATCCTACTCATGCTTGCATCCAATGTTTATTAATTTTAATGCATGTGCATGGCTGTTGTCGCTCTCTAGTTGGTCACTTCCCAGTCTTTTGCTAGCCTTCACTTGTACTAAGCAGGAATACTGCTTGTGCATCCAAACTCCTTAAACCCCAAAATTGTTCCACATGAGCCCACTATACCTTCCTATATGCGGTATCTACCTGCCGTTCCGAGTAAATTTGTATGTGCCAAACTCTAAACCTTCAAACAATCATCCTGTTTTGTATGCTCGAATAGCTCATGTATCAACTAGGGCTGTCTGTATCTTCCATGTTAGGCGGGTTGTTCTCAAGAGGAGTGGACTCCGCTCCTCACTCACGAGATAAAGGGCTGGTCACCGGGATGCCCAGTCCCATGCTTTATGCAAACTAAATCAAAATAATTGCAAACAAAACTCCCCCTGGGACCTGATGTATGTTGTAGGCACTCGTTGTTTCGAGCAAGCCATGGATTGGTGTTTGTTGGTGGAGGGGGAGTATAAACTTTACCATTCTGTTTGGGAACCGCCTATAATGTGTGTAGCATGGAAGATATCGCCATCTCTTGGTTGTTATGTTGACAATGAAAGTATACCGCTCAAAATGTTATTCACCTCTATTTCAAAACCAAGCTCTGGCACCTCTACAAATACCTGCTTCCCTCTGCGAAGGGCCTATCTATTTACTTATATGTTGAGTCATCACCCTCTTATTAAAAAGCACCAGTTGGAGAGCACCGCTGTCATTTGCATTCATTAGTGTTAATTTATATTGGGTGTGACTATGATTGGATCTCTTTTACCATGAATTACAATGTCTAGTCAGTCCTTGGTCTTTAAAGGTGCTCTACATTTATGTTTTGTGGTCTCAAAAAGGGCTAGCGAGATACCATCTTGTTATATCATATTATGATTGTTTTGAGAAAGTGTTGTCATCCGAGATTTATTATTATGGCTTGCTAGTTGATTATGTTATTGATATGAGTAATCATGAGACCTGAGAATTATTGCAAATGTGGTTAGTTATAATCTTTGCTGAAAACTTGAATGCTAGCTTGACATATTTACAACAACAAGAGCAAACAGAGTTTGTAAAAGTTTTTCTTTATTTCTTTCAGTCTATCAACTGAATTGCTTGAGGACAAGCAAGGACTTAAGCTTGGGGGAGTTGATACGTCTCCGTCGTATCTACTTTTTCAAACACTTTTGCCCTTGTTTTGGACTCTAACTTGTATGATTTGAATGGAACTAACCCGGACTGACGTTGTTTTCAGCAGAATTGACATGATGTTTTTTTATGTGCAGAAAACAAAAGTTCTCGGAATGACCTGAAACTCCATGGAATATCTTACAATAAATAATAAAAAATCCTTGCCAAAGATGAAGACCAGGGGGCCCACACCCTTCTCACGAGGGTGGGGGGCGCCCCCCCTAGGGCATGCCCCCCTACCTCGTGGGCCCCTTGGAAACCCCCCGACTGTTGGGGAACGTAGTAATTTCAAAAATTTCCTACGCACATGCAAGATCATGGTGATGCATAGCAACAAGAGGGAAGAGTGTTGTCCACGTACCCTCGTGGACCGAAAGCGGAAGCGTTAGCACAACACGGTTGATGTAGTCGTACGTCTTCACGATCCGACCGATCAACTACCGAACGCACGGCACCTCTGAGTTCTACACACGTTTAACTCGATGACATCCCTCGAACTCCGATCCATCCGAGTGTTGAGGGAGAGTTTCGTCAGCACGACGGCGTGGTGACGATGATGATGTTCTACCGACGCAGGGCTTCGCCTAAGCACCGCTACGATATGACCGAGGTGGATTATGGTGGAGGGGGGCACCGCACACGGCTAAGAGATCAAGAGATCAATTGTTGTGTCTTTGGGGTGCCCCCTGCCCCCGTATATAAAGGAGTGGAGGAGGGGGAGGGCCGGCCCTCCCTATGGCGCGCCCTAGGGGAGTCCTACTCCCACCGGGAGTAGGATTCCCCTTTTCCTAGTAGAACTAGGAGCCCTTCCAAGTAGTAGGAGTAGGAGGGAAGGAAAGGGAAGGGAAAAGGAGAAGGAAGGAAGGGGGAGGCCCCCCTCCCTAGTCCAATTCGGACCAGCCCGTGGGGAGGGGTGTGGCCACCCTTTGAGGCCTTTCTCTCCTTTCCCGTATGGCCCATTAAGGCCCAATACGAATTCCCGTAACTACCCGGTACTCCCGAAAATACCCGAATCACTCGGAACCTTTCCGATGTCCGAATATAGTCGTCCAATATATCGATCTTTACGTCTCGACCATTTCGAGACTCCTCGTCATGTCCCCGATCTCATCCGGGACTCCGAACTCCTTCGGTACATCAAAACACATAAAATCATAATATAACTGTCATCGAACTTTAAGCGTGCGGACCCTACGGGTTCGAGAACTATGTAGACATGACCGAGACACGTCTCCGGTCAATAACCAATAGCGGAACCTGGATGCTCATATTGGCTCCCACATATTCTATGAAGATCTTTATCGGTCAGACCGCATAACTACATACGTTGTTCCCTTTGTCATCGGTATGTTACTTGCCCGAGATTCGATCGTCGGTATCTCAATACCTAGTTCAATCTCGTTACCAGCAAGTCTCTTTACTCGTTACGTAATACATCATCCCGCAACTAACTCATTAGTTGCAATGCTTGCAAGGCTTATAGTGATGTGCATTACCGAGTGGGCCCAGGATACCTCTCCGACAATCGGAGTGACAAATCCTAATCTCGAAATACGCCAACCCAACATGTACCTTTGGAGACACCTGTAGAGCTCCTTTATAATCACCCAGTTACGTTGTGACGTTTGGTAGCACACAAAGTGTTCCTCCGGTAAACGGGAGTTGCATAATCTCATAGTCATGGGAACATGTATAAATCATGAAGAAAGCAATAGCAACAAACTAAACGATCAAGTGCTATGCTACCGGAATAGGTCAAGTCAATCACATAATTCTCCTAATGATGTGATCCCGTTAATCAAATGACAACTCATGTCTATGGCTAGGAAACATAACCATCTTTGATCAACAAGCTAGTCAAGTAGAGGCATACTAGTGACACTTTGTTTGTCTATGTATTCACACATGTATTATGTTTCTGGTTAATACAATTCTAGCATGAATAATAAACATTTATCATGATATAAGGAAATAAATAATAACTTTATTATTACCTCTAGGGCATATTTCCTTCACCGACTCCAACTCCAACTCTATATAACTGCTTTCGGGGAGAAAAAAATAAGGGAGAAGAAATCATCGTGTTTTACGATACGGAGCCGCCGCCAAGCCCTAAAACCTCTCGGGAGGGCTGATCTGGAGTCCGTTCGGGGCTCCGGAGAGGGGGATTCGTCGTCATCGTCATCATCAACCATCCTCCATCACCAATTTCATGATGCTCACCACCGTGCGTGAGTAATTCCA
Organism: Triticum dicoccoides; assembly: GCF_002162155.2. NCBI lineage: Eukaryota > Viridiplantae > Streptophyta > Magnoliopsida > Poales > Poaceae > Triticum > Triticum dicoccoides. The sequence continues at coordinate 24,290,076 of NC_041388.1, forward strand.
TCGTAGGCTTGCTGGACGGTGATGGGTTGGATGAGATTCACCATGTAATCGAGTTAGTTTTGTTAGGGTTTGATCCCTAGTATCCACTATGTTCTGAGATTGATGTTGCTATGACTTTGCTATGCTTAATGCTTGTCACTAGGGCCCGAGTGCCATGATTTCAGATCTGAACCTATTATGTTTTCATCAATATATGAGAGTTCTAGATCCTATCTTGCAAGTCTATACTCACCTATTATGTGTTATGATCCGTTAACCCCGAAATGAAAATAATCGGGATTCTTACCGGTGATGACCGTAGCTTGAGGAGTTCATGTATTCACTATGTGCTAATGCTTTGTTCCGGTTCTCTATTAAAAGGAGGCCTTAATATCCCTTAGTTTCCGTAAGGACCCCGCTGCCACGGGAGGGTAGGACAAAAGATGTCATGCAAGTTCTTTTCCATAAGCATGTATGACTATATTCGGAATACATGCCTACATTACATTGACGAATTGGAGCTAGTTCTGTGTCACCCTATGTTATGACTGTTACATGATGAACCTCATCCGGCATAATTATCCATCATTGATCCAATGCCTACGAGCTTTCCATATACTGGTTTACGCTTATTTACTTTCCCCTTGCTATTGTTACAATCGATACAAAATACCAAAAACATTATTTTGCTTTCATTACTCTTTTGTTACCATTACCATCACTATCATATTACTTTGCTACTAAACACTTTGCTGCAGATACTAAGTTTCCAGGTGTGGTTGAATTGACAACTCAGCTGCTAATACTTGAGAATATTCTTTCGCTCCCCTTGTGTCGAATCAATAAATTTGGGTTGAATACTCTACCCTCGAAAGCTATTGCGATCCCCTATACTTGTGGGTTATCAGTGGCGCGTCAAGGAATGATCTGTCCCCTGGCTGGTTCTTGGTTTTCAAGGGCCGAGTTAAACTTGGGGCCCAGGGCCAGACAGTCATAGGAGACTGAGGGCAAGTCCTGGTCTTCAGACACTGTTTTCATATTGGGGCTCGAAGCCGAGTTGTCTAGGGGAAGTTCGGCCAGGGATGATACCTGGCTACTGAATGTCAATCCGTCGCAGGGGCTCAAGGTCGGAGGCGTGTCGTGAGGAGAGGGTTTGACCGAGAGTGACTCTTGGAGTCTGAACATTGCTCCCATATCGAGGCCTAAGGCTGGGTCTTCGGCAGGTGTTACCAACGTGGTCGAAAGGGATTCTTGGCCTCGGGTTAGGGTAGAACCGTCCGAACTCAAGGCTCACTAAAGGATTAAGGTCGATCCGCAGATCGGATCGGGGGGAAACTCCAGAGCGGGCACAGCAGGGCCCATAGGGGTATGGGGAGAGACTGTGAATCCGGTGAAGACCAGATCGCCTTAGGCGTCCGCAATGTATTCCAAGTTACCAAATCGAATCCAGTGCTCAGGGGCGAAATTGTTGATTTGGTGTAGATGACAAGTTGGGTTGGCGTGCAGCACGATGCTGCCGAACGCGAAGAGTTAGCTGAGGACAAAGAGGTCCCTGGAGCTGACGCCCTCTTTGATGATCATGCAAGCCATCGATCCTTCGGCAACCCAACCGCGGAACTCTTAATGAAAGCACCAATGCTGGTGTCAAAACCAGCGGATCTTGGGTAGGGGCCGGGTCCCGGGCTGTGGATCTAGGATCAATGGGGAACAATGGACGATGGACACGGTGTTTACCCAAGTTTGGGCCCTCTTGAAGAGGTAACACCCTACGTCCTGCTTGATTGTATTTGATGTATGATATGGTTACAGAGTTGATCTACCTCGAGATTAGGCAAGCTAAACCCTAGGTTGATGTGGTGATGGATGTTGCTCTAGCCTAAAGACTAAAATCCCCTGGTTTATATAGATATCAGTAGGGTGAAGGTTACATGCGACCGGTTACAATGTAAGAAAGATCATGTCTAATCTTGGCTTGGAGGGCACACCATGACTCCGAAGATTCCTTATCCGTCCATGGATCCGCGATCTAGCTCGGCCCATCAGTCTGGCCCATATACAGCAGGCTGGCGCCTGACGACCCCTCAATCTAGGACTCCCTCAGATGACCCTTTATATTTTTCCACTTCATCCAATCAAATAGATCTTTTCCACCAAATTTATAGTTTTTCCCCTAAAAATTTATCATTGTTTAAGCAGAAACTAGTTGGAAGCCAAACATGATAAACTGCTCTTTAGTGGAGCTACAACTCCTGTGTGGAACTACTCCAAACTATTTTTATTATTCCCTCAAAGCTTTCACTCATATATCTTGCACGGTACTAATATGTTCTAATGTATTAGTTGCATATCTAAACTCCTTAAAAACATCATAAAATAGAGGGTATTGTAAAAACCAGTCAATATTAATCATCTATGATTAATACTTTTAAGAGGGATTAAAGATAGACCCTTGTCTTCTAATCAGTCTCCGTTCCATGATACCAAAAGCACGTTCTAGGTGATATTCTTGGCTCTATTATATACACCTCTCTTCCTTTGCATGTAGGACTGCATCCCCCTTGGTCGCAAGGCTTTCTCAATCAACCAAAAAAGAAGGCTAAGGAAAATTATGTGCCTACATAACCTATTCCACAATTTGATAGAAAACAGAGGCACCACTTTATTATCAAAGTTCTCGATGTCTTGTGTAGTAATATACTGAATGAAGCCAAGATCTATAGAGGTAGATAAGACATGTGCTACCATATCCAAAACCTACACTACTATTGTTGCATTTGGCAATAGAAATCAATCAACCTTAACCATCCATGATAATGAAAATTTGAGAGGGAGTGAAGATGGAACCTTGTCTTCTAATCGAGTACCAATAATCAAGCACTAAAGAAGGGTTATATTTAATCTATTTTCCATCCAATTGAGTGCTTTGATATCTTATTTCATATTTGATTGGACAACAAAGGCACCTCTATATCATAAAAATTTCTCAATATCTGGAGTTGGTAAAACATGAATCCTTATCTATAGGTGGTAGATAAGATATGTGCTGCCATATCTAGACTCTACTCTACTCATGTCTCAAAGTGTCGGCACTTGATGCATATCGCGCACTAGTGCTTGCAACCAAAAAATATATACATATATAGAAGATCAATTTTATACTTCATTATTCAATTGGCTTTCTATATTAGCTAGGAGTGTTTGTCATGACAATGTGCACACAATGTGGAATCAATTTTATTATTACCATTTTAGGATTTCACCTTATTGTGTAATGTAAATTATAATCTCTTAAAATTACTCCATTATGATCACTTTAGTTCTTCACTCCTCGGGGCCTATGACTTATTAAGTGATGTGACACCAGGAAAACTAGTCAAATTGTTTGTACACACAGAAGATGACTTAAAGAGGAGAAGAACTACAAAGGAAGTAGTTAGTTAGTGTATCATCACAACCCTTTCATGGAGTTTGAAACTCAACTACTTTTTAACCCTTGGTTAGGACCACAATTAGTTTGTCCTACATTGGTTCTAGAAACCTAAGAAGGGCACAGTGATATATCACAATACAAACGACAAACCGTGCAGTTGATTAAAGTAGGAAAGCAACATAATAAACATATATCCACAAGGTATCAGTTACCTAGATGATCACGGTAACCTAATGGAACCTTTCGGAACTCAAATACCTTTTAGAAAGAAGAAGTTGTGGACATGCTTATCTTATGTTACTTCTCTAAACCACCATACAGTAAAACCAAGTGGCATACACGCTACCGCCAATCAGTTATCTTGTCCGTATGCAACACAACTTTGTCATGCATTAGTATTGGCTTTCGTCCATTCACAATTTCCTAGCCTAGCTATTCTTAAAATTTGAGTCACTTAAAATTGAACATATAATTTGGTCTAAAATTATAAATGTACCTCTAACTCCCAATGTGTAACCGGACCTCGTATGTGTAGTTAATACAAATATGAGCTAAAAAACATTAGCAATTATCCAATGTGGCACAACTAAGAGACAGTTGGTGTATTCCTTTGCACTACTACAAAGGCAATGATTTACTAGTGAACCATCCATATGCATCATAAATTTTGAATTCAACTACTTTTTCAATGCTTAGTTTGGAGCACATTAATTTTGTCCTATATTACCTGAAAGATAGTAAAGTACAACATCAGGCATGTTTGGGACTTCTCTGCTCCCTGAAATTCAGCTTCGCTCTAAACAATGCAAGCCAAATGGGGTAGATCCATGATATGACGCTCCCTATTCTTTTGAAGCTCTTTGGGGGGTGCTTCAAAAAACTCTAGAAGGTAGAGTTGGGAGAAAATTACCCACCACTACCACCAGTAAGTGGATACCCCTTCATTTTTCCAGCTTCATCCAATCAAATAGATCTTTTGCACCAAATTTATAATTTTACCCTAATAATTTATCATTGTTGAAGCAGAAACTAGCTGGAAACCAAACATGATAAACTACTCTTTGATGGAGCTAAAACTCCGGTGTGGAACTAGTCGAAACTATTATTATTAGTTCCTCGACACAATGTGGAATCAATTTTATTATTACCATTTTAGGATGTAACCTTATTGTGCAATGTAAATTATAATTCTTAAAATTATTCCATTAGGATCACTTTAATTCTTCACTCCTTGGGGCCTATGACTTCATGAGTGATCTCACGCCGCGAACAACCAGTCAAATTGTTTGTACACACTGAAGATAACTTAAAGAGGAGAAAAACTACAAAGGAATCAGTTAGTTAGTGTATTGTCACAACCCTTCCATGGATTTTAAAACTCAACTACTTTTTGACCCTTGGTTAGGAGCACAATTACTTTCTCCTACATTGGTTCTAGATGCCTAACAGGGGTAGAGTGATATATCACAAGAGAAACGACAAAACGTGTAGTTGATTAAAGTAGGAAAGAAACATAATAAACATGTATCCACAAGGTACCGGTTACCTAGTCGATCACGGCAACCTACTAGAACCTTTTGAAACTCAATTACCTTTTAAAAAGAAGAAACTATGGACATGCTAATCCTCTGTTACTTCTCTGAACCACCATACAGTACAACCAAGTGATGTACACGCTACTGTCAGCCAGTTGTCTTGTTCGTATGCAACACAACTTTGTCATGCATCACTATTGGTTCCGTTGATTCACAATTGCCTAGCCTAGCTATTCTCAAAATTTGAGTATATCATTTGGTCTAAAATTATAGATGTACTGCTAATTCCCTATGTGTAACCGGACCTCGTATGTGTAGTTAATACATATAAGAACTATACAACATTAGCAATCATCCAATGTGGCACAAGTAAGAGATAGTTGGTGTATTCCTTTGCACTACTACAAAGGCAATGATTTTTTAGTGAACCATCCATATGCATCATAAATTTTGAATTCAAATACTTTTCCAATGCTTAGTTTGGAGCACCTTAATTTTGTCCTATATTACCTCAAAGACAGTAAAGTACAACATAGGGCTTATTTGGGACTGCTCCGCTCCCTTAAATTCAGCTGGGCTCTAAAAAATGCAAGTCAAATGGGGTAGCTCCACAATATGCCGCTCCCTATTATTTTGAAGCTCTTCGGGGGGTGCTTCAAAAAAGTCTAGAAACTGGAGTTGGGAGGAAATTACCCACCACTTCCACCAGTAAGTGGATACCCCTTCATTTTTCCACTTGATCAAATCAAATAGATCTTTTCAACCAAATATATAATTGTTACCCTAAAAGTTTATCATTGTTGAATAAGAAACTAGCTGGAAGCCAAACATGATAAACTGCTATTTGGTGGAGTTACAACTCCTACGTGGAACTGCTCTAAACTAGATTTGGTGAAATGAAGCTTATTTTGATGGAACTGCTTCTAAAAGCTCCAAACTAGTATTTCCCAAACATGCGCTTAGATGCCATGGCAATAATAAACCTATTGAAATTGGAAAATGCACTACTTAGATGTCATGTGACTCATGTACTCAAATGTGTGTTGAGGCCCAGAGAGTCACCACTCTTCAAATCCCCCACATGGTGGTGAAGAGAGATTGTGGGTGGGGTGGACGGGGGCAATGATGTGAGGAAGTGATACGTATCCAATGTATCAATAATTTTTTATTGTTCCATGCTATTATATTATCTGTTTTGGATGTTTTATATGCATTAATATGCTATTTTATATTATTAACATAGAGCCCAGTGTTGGTTTCTATTTTTTTACTTGTTTTTTAGCTTCACAGAAAAGGAATATCAAACGGAGTCCAAACAGAATAAAACATTCGCGACGATTTTTCTTGGACCAGAAGACACCGAGAGGACTTGGAGTACAAGTCAGAAGAGCCATGAGGCGGCGCCCCTCGGTGACTCTCTGGCCAAGATCTTCATCCTATACATTCACACATATTCCAAAACCCTCAGAAGCATCCATGAAAACACTTTTCCACTGCTACAACCTTCTCCCGTGAGATACCATTTTGGGCCCTTTTCTGTCATCCTGCCGGAGGGGGATTCGATCACAGAGGGCATCTACATCAACTCTATTGCCCTTCCGATGAAGCGTGAGTAGTTTACCACAGACCTACGGGTCCATAGCTAGTAGCTAGATGGCTTCTTCTCTCTCTTTGATTCTGAATACCATGTTCTCCTCGATGTTCTTGGAGGTCTATCCGATGCAATCTTCTTTTGCGGCGTGTTTGTTGAGATGCAATGAATTGTGGATTTATGATCAGCTTATCTATGAATATTATTTGAATCTTCTCCGAATTCTTATATGCATGATTTGATATCTTTGTATTTATCTTTGGATTATCAGTTTGGTTTGGCCAACTAGATTGGTTTTTCTTGCAATGGGAGAGGTGCTTCACTTTGGGTTCAATCTTGCGGTGTCCCCACCCAGTGAAAAAGTAAGGTTAGTGAGGCACGTATTGTATTGTTGCCATCGAGGATAAAAAGATGGGGTTTCCATCATATTTCTTTAGTTTATCCCTCTACATCATGTCATCTTACTTAAGGCATTACTCTGTTCTTTATGAACTTAATACTCTAGATGCAGGCAGGAGTCGGTCGATGTGTTGAGTAATAGTAGCAGATGCAGGCAGGAGTCGATCTACTTGACATGGACGTGATGCCTATATTACATAATCATTGCCTTGGATATCGTCATAACTTTGTGCTTTTCTATCAATAGCTCGACGGTAATTTGTTCGCCCACCGTATTATTTGCCTTCAAGAGAGAAGCCTCTAGTTAAAACCTATGCCCCTGCATCTATTTCCCATCATATTAGTTTCTGACATACTATTTTGCAATCTTTTATTTTCAGATCTATAAACCAAAAAACCCAAAATATTTTATCTTTTGTTTTGTTTTATTTATCTCTATCAGATCTCACCTTTACAAGTGACCGTGAAGAGATTGACAACCCATTTATCACGTTATGTGTAAGTGTTTGATTGTTTATGCAGGTGCATCTATTGGGGACTTGCGCATTTCTCCTACTAGATTGATACCTTGGTTCTTAACTGAGGGAAATACTTATCTCTACAGTGTTGCATCACTCTTTCCTCTTCAAGGAAAAACCAACGCAAGCTCAAGAAGTAGCAGGAAGCTGGTGTGGAGGTTTATCAGTCTAGATGCAATTGGGACACCCTAGATAGAATTCGCTCCCATGCAACAATGGCATGGGGCCGGCAGAGATTAGGTGCCCCAACCTCCAAGTCTCCATGCCACCGCAGAAAATGCAAATGATGAGGCATATGACCCAGAGATGACAATGTAACTTTTATGAGGGATGATATTCCAGTGGTGGAGGACGGAAGCTCAAGCTTCATAGAAAGGCAACAATGTTGACGAAAACTAGAGTAATTGCTTGCAGTGATGAACGCGCCCGAGGTGAAGGGAGCGAAAACATCCTCCAACAAAGCATGAGAAGCCATCAAGTCAGCCATGAGATTATTTTTTGATAAAGGCCACTTTTATTATCTCAAAATGTGGCATCAAACGGCTACAAATCATGATGAGTGACACCCGGCCTCTGTATATCTAGGATCCACACAGCCACAAAAACCGTTTGATAAAGTATGTAAACACAATAATTTGGCAACAGTAAAGCCACATGAGACCAAAACTATGCCTATATCGATGGAGAAGGTGGACCGGTCGAGAGATTATGATGCCACCCATGTTGGGTAAAAACCTCCCTGGGCACCCGCTCCAGCCGCATACACGTCGCCTTGAACAGTGACTCGCACTCCGTTCAGTGCGACATAGAACACATATGAAGCCAGTGTGTACAACGGTAGATAAGTTGCATAGGAGAAGAGATTTGCCATTAAAAACATAGTCATTTCTACATAGCGAAAGAGACCATAGTAAGGCAGACGCTCCCACCCAAATTAGAGTACTAATCGCCTTTGCTATTCCATGAAGCCAATGACCATATGTATTGGCAACACTTATCGGCGGATACAAATTAGATGCTATTTCGATGATGGACTATGTAGCACACGCAAACTTGCATTGAAAGAAGAGGTGTTTGATTGTCTCGTTGATACGTCTCCAACGTATCTATAATTTTTGATTGCTCCATGCTATATTATCTACTGTTTTGGACATTATTGGGCTTTATCATCCACTTTTATATTATTTTTGGGACTAACCTATTAACCGGAGGCCCAGCCCAGAATTGTTGTTTTTTTGCCTATTTTAGGGTTTTGAAGAAAAGGGATATCAAACGGAGTCCAAACGGAATGAAACCTTTAGCAACGTGATTTTCTCGACGAATAAGACCAGAGAGACTTGGACCCTATGTCAAGAAAGAAAATAGGAGGCCACGAGGTAGGGGGCGCGCCCACCCCCACCAGGCGCGCCCTCCACCCTCGTGGGCCCCCTATTGCTCCACCAACGTACTCCTTCCTCCTATATATATCCACGTACCCCCAAACGATCACAGGAGCCAAAACCCTAATTCCACTGCCGTAACTTTCTGTATCCACGAGACCCCATCTTGGGGCATGTTCCGGAGCTCCGCCAAAGGGGGCATCGATCATGGAGGGCTTCTACATCAACACCATAGCCTCTCCGATGAAGTGTGAGTAGTTTACCTCAGACCTACGGGTCCATAGTTAGTAGCTAGATGGCTTCTTCTCTCTTTTTGAATCTCAATACAATGTTCTCCCCCTCTCTTGTGGAGATCTATTCGATGTAATCTTATTTTTGCGGTGTGTTTGTTGAGACCGATGAATTGTGGGTTTATGATCAAGTCTAACTATGAATAATATTTGAATCTTCTCTGAATTCTTTTATGTATGATTGGTTATCTTTGCAAGTCGCTTTGAATTATCAGTTTGGTTTGGCCTACTAGATTGATCTTTCTTGCAATGGGAGAAGTGCTTAGCTTTGGGTTCAATCTTGCGGTGTCCTTTCCCGGTGACAGTAAGGGCAGCAAGGCACGTATTGTATTGTTGCCATCGAGGATAACAAGATGGGGTTTTCTTCATATTTCATGAGTCTATCCATCTACATCATATCATCTTGCTTAAGGCGTTACTCTATTTTTAACTTAATACTCTAGATGCATGTTGGATAGCGGTCGATGAGTGGAGTAATAGTAGTAGATGCAGGCAGGAGTCGGTCTACTTGTCTCGGACGTGATGCCTATATACATGATCAAAAGGTCAATGAAATTATGCCATTTCAAAAACAAAAGGCTAAGTGAATGCATCACTTGCTTAAAGCTCTTGCAAAATATGACCTACCCGAGGTCCAAGCTGGTTACTGATGGTGGTGGAGAGGGGCACTCACGTTCTTTATAAAAGAGGAAGGCTTCTCCAAGCAAATGATGTCTTAGAATTACCTAGTAGTGTAGTGCATTATTCTTTGTGACTCTGCATATTAGGGATCCTAATTTGGTACATATAGGCATGGAAGGCATCTGGAATTACCAACGGAGAACTAGAATTGTGACATGTACTATATCCCTTGCACATTCGTTGTTCGTCTCCCTCCTACTTTGCTTCCTTGGCGTCGATATGACATGAGACGTTGGATCGGCTCACACAACCATGCAATCCTGAGCTTTATCGGGAGTTGAATGAAGTGCGAGAGTGCTTTGTGGATATCTTGCCATGAGATCATGCTGTAAAAACATCCCTTAATGTTGTAAGTGCTAACCATACACTCCGTCAAACCTTTCATAAAGGGACATCTTGAATCTAGCACGGTGCACGTGTGATGTTGTTTAGTTCAGTTGAAAACTTGAAAGACTAAGGATAGATTTCTCTCGAATAATATCTCTTAACTATTGCAATTTTACTCGATATCATATATATAGTACAACAACAAATAATGTTCGAAAATTGCATTTTGAAGACCATATCAACAATGTTAAGATTTTGTGAAAATTGAAAGGCATAGAAGATAGAAGGGTTGCTAAAAACATCCCTAATAAGGGCATCTCCAAAGCCGACCCTCAAACCTCCCACATCCGTCTGTAACACGTTGTCCGGACTGCGAAAGCCATTCAACGCGGTCCTGTATCAGTCCGCAGTGCGGTCCCGACGTGTTTTCTTCCGCAAACCGGAGATAAACTGATGGGGAATGTAGTAATTTCAAAAATTTCCCTACGCACACGCAAGATCATGGTGATGCATAGCAACGAGAGGGGAGAGTCGTCCATGTATCCTCGTAGACCGTTAAGCGGAAGCGTTATGACAACGCGGTTGATGTAATCGTACGTCTTCACGATCGACCGATCCTCAGTACTGAATGTACGGCACCTCCACGTTTAGCACACGTTCAGCTCGGTGACGTCCCGCGAACTCACGATCCAGTAGAGCTCGAGGGAGAGTTTTGTCAGCATGACGGCGTGGTGACGATGTTGATGAAGCTACCATAGCAGGGCTCCAGCTAAGCACCGCTACAGTATGACCGAGGTGGATTATGGTGGAGGGGGGCACCGCACACGGCTGGGAGAGATCAATGATCAACTTGTGTGTCTAGAGGTGCCCCCTACCCCGTATATAAAGGAGCAAGGGGGGAGAGGCGGCCGGCCAAGGAGGGCGCGCCAAGGGGGCAGTCCTACTCCCACCGGGAGTAGGACTCCTCCTTTCCTAGTAGGAGTAGGAGAGGGGGAAGGAAAGGGAGAGGAGGAGAAGGAAAGAGGGGCCAGCCCCTCTTGCCCTAAACTGATATGTCTCCAACTTATCTATAATTTTTGATTGTTCCATGCTATATTATATCCTGTTTTGGACATTATTGGGCTTTATTATACACTTTTATATTATTTTTGGGACTAACCTATTAACCGGAGGCCCAGCCCAGAATTGATGTTTTTTTGCCTATTGTAGGGTTTCGCAGAAAAAGAATATCAAACGGAGTCCAAACAGAATGAAACCTTCGGGAATGTGATTTTCGGAACGAACATGATCCAGAGGACTTGGACCCTACGTCAAGCAATCAACCAGGAAGGCACGAGGTAGGGGGCGCCTACCCCCCCCCCCCCCAAGCGTGCCCTCCACCCTCGTGGGGCCCATGTTGCTCCACCGACGTACTCCTTCCTCCTATATGTACCTACGTACCCCCAAACTACCAGATAAGGAGCCAAAACCCAAATTCCACCGCCGTAACTTTCTCTATCCACGAGATCCCATCTTGGGGCCTTTTCTGGACCTCCACCGGAGGGGGTATCGATCACGGAGGGCTTCTACATCAACACCATAGCCCCTCCGATGAAGTGTGAGTAGTTTACTTCAGACCTACATGTCCATAGTTATTAGCTAGATGGCTTCTTCTCTCTTTTTGGATCTCAATACAAAGTTCTCCCCCTCTCTTGTGGAGATCTATTCGATGTAATCTTCTTTTGCAGTGTGTTTGTTGAGATCGATGAATTGTGGGTTTATGATCAAGTTTATCTATGAACAATATTTGAATCTTGTCTGAATTCTTTTATGTATGATTGGTTATCTTTGCAAGTCTCTTCGAATTATCAGTTTGGTTTGGCCTACTAGATTGATCTTTCTTGCAATGGGAGAAGTCCTTAGCTTTGGGTTCAATCTTGCGATGTCTTTGCCAGTGACAGTAGGGGCAGCAAGGCACGTATTGTATTGTTGCCATCGAGGATAACAAGATGGGGTTTATATCATATTGCATGAGTTTATCCCTCTACATCATGTCATCTTGCTTAAAGCGTTACTCTGTTCTCTTGAACTTAATACTCTAGATGCATGATGGATAGCGGTCGATGTGTGGAGTAATAGTAGTAGATGCAGGCAGGAGTCGGTCAACTTGTCTCGGACGTGATGCCTATATACATGATCATACCTAGATATTCTCATAACTATGCTCAATTCTGTCAATTGCTCAACAGTAATTTGTTCACCCGCCGTAGAATACTTATGCTCTCGAGAGAAGCCACTAGTGAAACCTATGGCCGCCTGGTCTATCTTTATCATATTGATCTCCTACTACTTATTTATTTCCTTTGCTATTTACTTTGCCTTTATTTTACTTTGCATCTTTTATCATAAAAATACCAAAAATGTTATCTTATCATATCTATCAGATCTCACTCTTGTAAGTGGCCCTATAGGGATTGACAACCCCTATTTGCGTTGGTTCCGAGGATTTATTTGTTTTGTGCAGGTGCGAGGGACTCGCGCGTAGCCTCCTACTGGATTGATACCTTGGTTCTCAAAAACTGAGGGAAATACTTACGCTACTTTGCTGCATCATCCCTTCCTCTTCGAGGAAAACCAACGCAGTGCTCAAGAGGTAGCAAGAAGGATTTCTGGCGCCGTTGCCGGGGAGGTCTACGCAAAAGTAAACATTCCAAGTACCCATCACATACCTTATCTCCCGCATTACATTATTTGACATTTGCCTCTCGTTTTCCTCTCCCCCACTTCACCCTTGCCGTTTTATTTGCCCTCTCTCTCTCTATCCTCCCTCTCTATTTGCCTCTTTTTGCCCGCTTGCTTTTTGTTTGCTTGTGTGTTAGTTTGTTTGCTTGTCACGATGGCTCTACCTAAATTTGGTGACCTTCAACTTAAAAGAATAGAAGAGATCGAAAGCAATGTCAGGAGTTTCATGGTCTTGTAATTTGAACATAATAGTTTCTTCAGAAACGAGCTTAAAGAACATAAATTTTTTATGAGTTTTATGAATAAAGAGCTTGATGATATGTCTAAAGAATTCGATGGTTTAAGATCCCAAATTGCTCATCTTGAGAAATTAACTGCTGAAATTCTGATAGGCAGGCTACCTTAGTTAATAAGATGGCCGCTAAACCGGACTGCTATGAAAATAAAGATGAAGATCTAAAAGTTATTGATGTGTCCCCTATTAAATCTTTGTTTTGCAATATGAATCTTGATAATTATGGACTGAATATGATCCACTACCTAGAAGGCGTTCCAAGAATTTGGAATTTGTTGATCTTGATGCTAAATTTGATAAAAGTGGGATTGAAGAAATTAAAACCCTAGATGTTGCTAAACCCACTATTATGGATTTCAAGGAATTTAACCATGAAAATTGCTTTTGATTGATTGTATTTCCTTGTTGCAATCCGTGCTAAATTCTCCTCATGCTTATAGTCAAAATAAAGCGTTTACTAAACATATCGTTGATGCCTTGATGCAATCTTATGAAGAAAAACTTGAATTGGAAGTTTCTATCCCTAGAAAAATTTATGATGAGTGGGAACCAACTATTATAATTAAAATTAAACATCATGAGTGCTACGCTTTATGTGATTTGTGTGCTAGTGTTTCCACGATCCCTAAGACTTTGTGTGATTTGTTAGGTTTCCGTGATTTTGATCATTGCTCTCTAAACTTGCACCTTGTGGATTCCACTATTAAGAAACCTATGGGAAGAATTAATGATGTTCTTATTGTTGCAAATAGGAATTATGTGCCCATAGATTTTATTGTTCTTGACATTGATTGCAATCCTTCATGTCCTATTATTCTTGGTAGACCTTTCCTTAAAACGATTGGTGCAATTATTGATATGAAGGAAGGAAATATTAGATTCCAATTTCCATTAAGAAAGGCATGGAATACTTTCCTAGAAAGAAGATTAAATTACCTTATGAATCTATTATGAGAGCCACTTATGGATTGCCTACCAAAGATGGCAATACCTAGATATATTCTTGCTTGTTATGCCTAGCTAGGGGCGTTAAACGATAGCGCTTGTTGGGAGGCAACCCAATTTCATTTGTATTCCTTGCTTTTTGCTCCTGTTTAGTAATAAATAATTTATCTAGCCTCTGTTTTGGTTGTGTTTTTTGTGTTTAATTAGTGTTTGTGCCAAGTAGAACCGTTGGGAAGACTTGGGGAAAGTCTTGTTGAACTTGCTGTAAAAAACAGAAACTTTAGCGCTCACGAGAACTGCTGTCATTTTTATTTGAAAAGTGCTATTTAGTTAATTATTTTGCAGATGATTAATAGATAAATTCCTCACGTCAGAAATTTATTTTAGAATTTTTGGGGTTCTAGATCTTGCGCTAGCTACAGATTACTACAGACTGGTCTGTTTTTGACAGATTCTGTTTTTCGTGTGTTGTTTGCTTATTTTGATGAATCTATGGCTAGTAAAATAGTCTATAAACCATAGAGAAGTTGGCATACAGTAGGTCTAACACCAATATAAATAAAGAATGAGTTCATTACGGTACCTTGAAGTGATCTTTTGTTTTCTTTCGCTAACGGAGCTCACGAGATTTTCTACTTTAAGTCTTGTGTTGTGAAGTTTTCAAGTTTTGGGTAAAGATTTGATGGATTATGGAACAAGGAGTGGCAAGAGCCTAAGCTTGGGGATTCCCATGTCAGCCCCAAGATAATCTAAGGACACCTAAAAGCCAAAGCTTGGGGATGCCCCGGAAGGCATCCCCTCTTTCGTCTACTTCTATCGGTAACTTTACTTGGAGCTATATTTTTATTTACCACATGATATGTGTTTTGCTTGGAGCGTCTTGTATGATTTGAGTCTTTGCTTGTTAGTTTACCACAATCATGCTTGCTGTACACACCTTTTGAGAGAGCCATACATGATTTACAATTTGTTAGAATACTCTATGTGCTTCGCTTATATCTTTTGAGTTATGTAATTTTGCTCTAGTACTTCACTTATATCTTTTATAGCACGGTGGTGAATTTGTTTTATATAAACTATTGATCTATCATGCTTCACTTAGATTATTTTGAGAATCTTAATAGCATGGTAATTTGCTTAAAATCCTAATATGCTTGGTACACAAGATTAATAAATAAAACTTTCTTATGAGTGTGTTGAGAGCATCTCCAACAGGCGCGCCAAACTAGCGCCCCGCCGCAAAATCCCCCCTTTTAGCGCGCGCAACCGGAATAGTGTTGGAAATATGCCCTAGAGGCAATAATAAAAGGATTATTATTATATTTCCTTGTTCATGATAATTGTCTTTTATTCATGCTATAATTGTGTTATCCGGAAATCGTAATACATGTGTGAATACATAGACACCAACATGTCCCTAGTAAGCCTCTAGTTGACTAGCTCGTTGATTAACAGATAGTCATGGTTTCCTGACTATGGACATTGGATGTCATTGATAACGAGTTTACATCATTAGGAGAATGATGTGATGGACAAGACCCAATCCTAAACATAGCACAAGATCGTATAGTTCGTTTGCTAGAGTTTTTCCAATGTCAAGTATCTTTTCCTTAGACCATGAGATCGTGTAACTCCCGGATACCGTAGGAATGCTTTGGGTGTACCAAATGTCACAAAGTAACTGGGTGACTATAAAGGTATACTACGGGTATCTCCAAAAGTATCTGTTGGGTTGACACAGATCAAGACTGGGATTTGTCATTCCGTATGATGGAGAGGTATCTCTGGGCCCACTCGGTAATGCATCATCATAATGAGCTCAAAGTGACAAAGTGTCTGGTCATGGGATCATGCATTACGGTACGAGTAAAGTGACTTGCCAGTAACGAGATTGAACGAGGTATTGGGATACCGACGATCGAATCTCGGTCAAGTAAAATACCGATTGACAAAGGGAATTGTATACGGGGTTGCTTGAATCCTCGACATCGTGGTTCATCCGATGAGATCATCGAGGAGCATGTGGGAGCCAACATGGGTATCCAGATCCCGCTGTTGGTTATTGACCGGAGAGCCATCTCGGTCATGTCTACATGTGTCCCGAACCCGTAGGGTCTACACACTTAAGGTTCGGTGACGCTAGGGTTGTAGAGATATGAATATGCAGTAACCCGAAAGTTGTTCGGAGTCCCGAATGAGATCCCGGACGTCACGAGGAGTTCCGGAATGGTCCGGAGGTGAAGAATTATATATAGGAAGTGCAGTTTCGGCCATCGGGAGAGTTTCGGGGGTCGCCGGTATTGTACCGGGACCATCGGATGGGTCCCGGGGGTCCACCGGGTGGGACCACCCATCCCGGAGGGCCCCATGGGCTGAAGTGGGGAGGGGAACCAGCCCATAGTGGGCTGGTGCGCCCCCCTTGGCCCACCCCCTGCACCTAGGGTTGGAAACCCTAGGGTGGGGGGGGGGGCGCCCCACTTGCCTTGGGGGCCACTCCACCCTTGGCCGCCGCCCCCCTAGGAGATCCCATCTCCTAGGGCCGGCGCCCCCCCTTGGGGAGCCTATATAAAGGGGGGGAGGGAGGGGCAGCCGCACCCTTGACTCTTGGCGCCTCCCTCTTCCCTGCTACACATCTCTCTCTCGCAGAAGAACGGCGAAGCCCTGCTACGGTGACTGCTGCATCCACCACCACGCCGTCGTGCTGCTGGATCTTCATCAACCTCTCCTCCCCCCTTGCTGGATCAAGAAGGAGGAGACGTCACGCTGACCGTACGTGTGTTGAACACGGAGGTGCCGTCCATTCGGCGCTAGGATCTCCGGTGATTTGGATCACGTCGAGTACGACTTCCTCATCAACGTTCTTTGAACGCTTCCGCGTGTGATCTACAAAGGTATGTAGATGCAATCCGATCACTCGTTGCTAGATGAACTCATAGATGGATCTTGGTGAAACCGTAGGAAAATTTTTGTTTTCTACAACGTTCCCCAACAGTGGATCATGAGCCAGATCTATGCGTAGTTCTCTTTGCACGAGTAGAACACAATTTGTTGTGGGCGTAGATGTTGTCAACTTTCTTGCCGCTACTAGTCTTATTTTGCTTCGGCGGTATCGTGGGATGAAGCGGCCCGAACCAACCTTACACATACGCTTACGTGAGACCGGTTCCACCGACTGACATGCACTAGTTGCATAAGGTGGCTGGCGGGTGTCTGTCTCTCCCACTTTAGTTGGAGCGGATTCGATGAAAAGGGTCCTTATGAAGGGTAAATAGAAGTTGAAAAATCACGTTGTGGCTTTCACGTAGGTAAGAAAACGTTCTTGCTAGAACCCTATTGCAGCCACGTAAAACTTGCAACAACAATTAGAGGACGTCTAACTTGTTTTTGCAGCAAGTGTTTTGTGATGTGATATGGCCATAGTTGTGATGAATGATGAATGATATATATGTGATGTATGAGATTTTCATGCTATTGTAATAGGAATCACGACTTCCATGTCGATGAGTATGACAACCGGCAGGAGCCATAGGAGTTGTCTTTATTTTTTGTATGACCTGCGTGTCATTGAGAAACGCCATGTAAATTACTTTACTTTATTGCTAAACGTGTTAGCCATAGTAGTAGAAGTAATAGTTCGCGAGCAACTTCATGGAGACACAATGATGGAGATCATGATGATGGAGATCATGGTGTCATGCCGGTGACAAGATGATCATGGAGCCCCAAGATGGAGATCAAAGGAGCTATGTGATATTGGCCATATCATGTCACTATTATTATTTGATTGCATGTGATGTTTATCATGTTTTTGCATCTTGTTTACTTAGAACGACGGGAGTAAATAAGATGATCCCTCATAATAATTTCAAGAAAGTGTTCCCCCTAACTGTGCGCCGTTGTGACAGTTCGTTGTTTCGAAGCACCACGTGATGATCGGGTGTGATAGATTCCAACGTTCACATACAACGGGTGTAAGACAGATTTACACATGCAAACACTTAGGTTGACTTGACGAGCCTAGCATGTACAGACATGGCCTCGGAGCACAGAAGATCGAAAGGTCGAGCATGAGTCGTATAGAAGATACGATCAACATGAAGATGTTCACCGATGTTGACTAGTCCGTCTCACGTGATGACGGGACACGGCCTAGTTAACTCGGATCATGTTATACTTAGATGACTGGAGGGATGTCTATCTGAGTGGGAGTTCATTAAATAGATGAACTTAATTATTATGAACTTAGTCTAAAATATTTACAATATGTCTTGTAGATCAAATGGCCAACGTTGTCCTCAACTTCAACGCGTTCCTAGAGAAAACCAAGCTGAAAGACGATGGCAGCAACTATACGGACTGGGTCCGAAACCTGAGGATCATCCTCATAGCTGCCAAGAAAGATTATGTCCTACAAGCACCGCTAGGTGACCCGCCTGTCCCACAGAACCAAGACGTTATGAACGCTTGGCAGACACGTGCTGATGACTACTCCCTCGTTCAATGCGGCATGCTTTACAGTTTAGAGCCGGGGCTCCAAAAGCGTTTTGAGAGACATGGAGCATATGAGATGTTCGAAGAGCTGAAAATGGTTTTCAAGCTCATGCCCGGGTCGAGAGATATGAAGTCTCTGACAAATTCTTTAGCTGTAAGATGGAGGAAAATAGTTCTGTCAGTGAGCACATACTCACTATCTCAGGGTTACATAACCGCTTGACTCAGCTGGGAGTTAATCTCCCGGATGACGCGGTCATTGACAGAATCCTTCAGTCGCTTCCACTGAGCTACAAGAGCTTTGTGATGAACTTCAATATGCAAGGCATGGAAAAGACCATTCTTGAAGTATTTGCAATGCTGAAATCAGCAGAGGTAGAAGTCAAAAAGGAACATCAAGTGTTGATGGTGAATAAAACCACTAAGTTCAAGAAAGGCAAGGGTAAGAAGAACTTCAAGAAGGACGGCAAGGGAGTTGCCGCGCCCGGCAAGCAAGCTGCCGGGAAGAAGCCAAAGAATGGACCCAAGCCCGAGACTGGGTGCTTTTATTGCAAGGAAAGTGGTCACTAGAGGCGGAACTGCCCCAAATGTACCTTACCAGTACTCGTAGTAGCTCCTGGGTATTTGATACCGGTGCAGTTGCTCACATTTGTAACTCAAAGCAGGAGCTGCAGAATAAGCGGAGACTGGCGAAGGACGAGGTGACGATGCGCGTTAGGAATGGTTCCAAGGTCGATGTGATCGCTGTCGGCACGCTACCTCTACATTTACCTACGGGATTAGTTTTGAACCTCAATAATTGTTATTTAGTGCCAAGTTTGAGCATGAACATTGTATCAGGATCTCGTTTAATACGAGATGGCTACTCATTTAAATCCGAGAATAATGGTTGTTCTATTTATATGAGAGATATGTTTTATGGTCATGCTCCGATGGTGAATGGTTTATTCTTAATGAATCTCGAGCGTAATGCTACACATATTCATAGTGTGAGTACCAAAAGATGTAAGGTTGATCAACACCAGAATTCCATGGGTGTTCGATTCATCACAATGTAACTAGATTATTGACTCTAGTGCAAGTGGGAGACTGTTGGAAATATGCCCTAGAGGCAATAATAGAAGGATTATTATTATATTTCCTTGTTCATGATAATTGTCTTTTATTCATGCTATAATTGTGTTATCCGGAAATTGTAATACATGTGTGAATACATAGACACCAACATGTCCCTAGTAAGCCTCTAGTTGACTAGCTCGTTGATCAACAGATAGTCATGGTTTCCTGACTATGGACATTGGATGTCATTGATAACGAGGTCACATCATTAGGAGAATGATGTGATGGACAAGACCCAATCCTAAACATAGCACAAGATCGTATAGTTCGTTTGCTATAGTTTTTCCAATGTCAAGTATCTTTTCCTTAGACCATGAGATCGTGTAACTCCCGGATACCGTAGGAATGCTTTGGGTGTACCAAACGTCACAACGTAACTGGGTGACTATATAGGTATACTACGGGTATCTCCGAAAGTATTTGTTGGGTTGACACGGATCAAGACTGGGATTTGTCACTCCGTATGACGGAGAGGTATCTCTGGGCCCACTCGGTAAGGCATCATCATAATGATCTCAAAGTGACCAAGTGTCTGGTCACGGGATCATGCATTACGGTACGAGTAAAGTGACTTGCCGGTAACGAGATTAAACGAGGTATTGGGATACCGATGATCGAACCTCGGGCAAGTAAAATACCGATTGACAAAGGGAATTGTATACGGGGTTGCTTGAATCCTCGACATCGTGGTTCATCCGATGAGATCATCGAGGAGCATGTGGGAGCCAACATGGGTATCCAGATCCCGCTGTTGGTTATTGACCGGAGAGCCATCTCGGTCATGTCTACATGTGTCCCGAACCCGTAGGGTCTACACACTTAAGGTTCGGTGACACTAGGGTTGTAGAGATATGAATATGCAGTAACCCGAAAGTTGTTCGGAGTCCCTGATGAGATCTCGGGCGTCACGAGGAGTTCCGGAAAGGTTCGGAGGTGAAGAATTATATATAGGAAGTGCAGTTTCGGCCATCGGGAGAGTTTCGGGGGTCACCGGTATTGTACCGGGACCACCGGATGGGTCCCGGGGGTCCACCGGGTGGGACCACCCATCCCGGAGGGCCCCATGGGCTGAAGTGGGGAGGGGAACCAGCCCATAGTGGGCTGGTGTGCCCCCCTTGGCCCACCCCCTGCGCCTAGGGTTGGAAACCCTAGGGTAGGGGGCGCCCCACTTGCCTTGGGGGCCACTCCACCCTTGGCCGCCGCCTCCCCCCCCCCCTAGGAGATCCCATCTCCTAGGGCCGGCGCCCCCCCTTGGGGAGCCTATATAAAGGGGGGGAGGGAGGGGCAGCCGCACCCTTGACTCTTGGCGTCTCCCTCTCCCCTGCTACACCTCTCCCTCTCGCAGAAGAACGGCGAAGCCCTGCTGCGGTGACTGCTGCATCCACCACCACGCCGTCGTGCTGCTGGATCTTCATCTCCCCCCTTGCTGGATCAAGAAGGAGGAGACGTCACGCTGACCATACGTGTGTTGAACACGGAGGTGCCGTCCGTTCGGCGCTAGGATCTCCAGTGATTTGGATCACGTCGAGTACGACTTCCTCATCCCCGTTCTTTGAACGCTTCCGCGCGTGATCTACAAAGGTATGTAGATGAAATCCGATCACTCATTGCTAGATGAACTCATAGATGGATCTTGGTGAAACTGTAGGAAAATTTTTGTTTTCTACAACGTTCCCCAACAAATAGTTGCTCCAGCGGGCGCGCGAAAACCGCGCGCGCGGCATACGTAGTCCAGCGCGCGGGCCGAAACGCAATCATGCGCCGCTTATTTGCTGCACCCGCTCCCGCGCACTGGACTCTCACGCGCTCGCTCGTACCTCTCACCCCCCCTCCAGCCGCGCCGACGCCGCCGACCGCGCCACCCGGCGACCGTTCCGGCGCTTCCCCGGCCTATCCCCGCCCCACGCGCGCTTTCTCCGGCCCCCTCTAGTCCCGCCGCCCCGCGCGTGTGCTAGTCCTCCGGCGAACAGCGCCTGCGCGCTCACTGCCGCTCGCCGCCCGCAAGGTGTTCGACAAAACGCCTAGAAGGTATGTATTGATCAAAAGCCATGAATTTCGTGCATGTTGATTGTAGTTTTGTATTTATAGCATAGTATTCAACATTGTAGATGAGTTCGTCTTATGATTCTTCCGAAGAAGAATTTGATATGGAAGAGGAGGAGGATCTTGCAATGATCCTAGCTATGCATATTAATTAAAAACTGAAGCACGGTGGTTCGGTTATGGGTCGTCAAAAAATTTGGAGGGATAGGATCGATGCCCACAACAGATTGATCAGGCATTATTTTGCGGAGAATCCCACATACCCCGAGTCATATTTTCGTCGCCGGTTTAGGATGAGCACCGAGTTGTTCACGCGCATTGCAGAGAAACTAGCGAGCCATGACCGCTTTTTCAGCAAAGGAGGAATGCCGCCGGAGAGCTCGGGCATAGCACCTTTTAGAAGGTGACAGCCTCTTTGCGTATGTTGGCATACGGTATACCGGCTGATCTAGTTGATGATCACTTGGCTATGGGTGAGAGCCAAGCCATTATGTGTGTCAAGCGCTTCGCAGTCAGAACTGTGCAAGTGTTTGGCGAGGAGTATTTGAGATCTCCCAACGCTAAAGACGTCGCAAGGCTTTTAGCGATGAACAAAGCTTGCGGTTTTCCTGGCATGCTTGTCTCAATAGATTGCATGCATTGGACTTGGAAGAATTGTCCAAAGGCATGGCATGGGCAATTCCACGGCCAAAAAAGGGTTCCACTATAATCCTTGAAGCGGTGGCCGATCAAGAGACTTGGATTTGGCATGCATTCTTTGGAATGCTTGGGTCTTTGAATGACATCAATGTTGTCAACCGGTCACCACTAATGAGTAAGATTGCAAATGGGGAGTTGCCATCGGTGCAGTTTGTAGCAAATGGCCATACATACAACTATGGCTATTATCTAGCGGATGGCATCTATCCAAAGTGGCAAACCTTTGTCAAGCCGTTGAAAAAGCCAGAAGGTAAGAAAAAATCTTGATTTCTACAATGCTCAGGCGGCGGCTAGAAAAGATGTGGAGAGAGCTTTTGGGATTTTGCAAGCCCAATTTGCTATTGCGAGAGGACCGGCTAGATTTTGGGATCAGAAGATGCTTTGGTACATAATGCACACTTGTGTGATCATGCACAACATGATCATCGAGAATGAGCATGGCCAAGATGTAGACTACTCTCAGTATGAGCTCTTGGGACATCCCGTGCGAGTGCGACGGAGGGCTGAAAGGGTGGCCCGTTTTGTTGCCTCCTATCATGCCATTCGACGTCCCGCAGCACATAATGATCTTCAGAAGGATCTCATTGAGTGGTGGGCATGGAATGGACGACAAAGAGCATCATGATTTGTGCGTTCGTTATTGTATTGTTGAACTATTTGTTGTGTTTAATTGCACTATTTGTTGTATTGAACGATAAAAACTGTTTGTTTGAGTTGTAATAAACAAAATTGAACTATTTATTTTTGTTTGTTTTGATCATTTTGCTTCTGTTTTCGAATGCATATGTTGTTTGTGCGTATAGCGCGTGCTGCATTTTGGTGCGCTGCTGGAGCAGCGTGCGCGCGCTGCATTTTAGCGCGGCTGCTGGAGCCAGTGCTGCGCGCCGCGCCAAATCAGACGATGCGCGCGCGGCATATCTGTTTTTTGCACGCGGCGCGACCGGCGCCTGTTGGAGATGCTCTGAATACTACGATAAGTTTGATACTTGATAATTGTTTTGAGATATGGAGATGGTGATATTAAAGTCATGCTAGTTGAGTAGTTGTGAATTTGAGAAATACTTGTGTTAAAGTTTGTGATTCCCGTAGCATGCACGTATGGTGAACCGTTATGTGATGAAGTAGGAGCATGATTTATTTATTGATTGTCTTCCTTATGAGTGGCGGTCGGGGACGAGCGATGGTCTTTTCCTACCAATCTATCCCCTTAGGAGCATGCATGTAATACTTTGCTTTGATAACTTGTAGATTTTTGCAATAAGTATATGAGTTCTTTATGACTAATGTTGAGTCCATGGATTATACGCACTCTCACCCTTTCACCTTTGCTAGCCTCTCTAATACCGCACACCTTTCGCCGGTATCATACACCCACCATATGCCTTCCTCAAAACAGCCACCATACCTACCTATTATGGCATTTCCATAGCCATTCCGAGATATATTGCCATGCAACTTTCCACCGTTCCGTTTATTATGGCACACTCCATCATTGTCATATTGCTTAGCATGATCATGTAGTCGACATCATATTTGTGGCAAAGCCACCATTCATAATTCTTTCATACATGTCACTCATGAGTCATTGCATATCCCGGTACACCGCCGAGGCATTCATATAGAGTCATATTTTGTTCTAAGTATCGAGTTGTAAATGTTGAGTTATAAGAAAAATAAAAGTGTGATGATCATCATTATTAGAGCATTGTCCCAGTGAGGAGAGGATGATGGCGACTATGATTCCCCCACAAGTCGGGATGAGACTCCGGACGAAAAATAAATAAAAGAGGCCAAAGAAGCCCAAATAAAAAAGGGATAGAAAGAAAAGAGGCCATAAAAAAGAGAAAAGGCCCAAATAAAAAATATGAGAGAAAAAGAGAGAAGGGACAATGTTACTATCCTTTTACCACACTTGTGCTCCAAAGTAGCACCATGATCTTCATAGTAGAGAGTCTCTCATGTTATCACTTTCATATACTAGTGGGAATCTTTCATTATAGAACTTGGCTTGTATATTCCAATGATGTGCTTCCTCAAAATTGCCCTAGGTCTTCATGAGCAAGCAAGTTGGATGCACACCCACTTAGTTTCTTTTTGAGCTTTCATATACTTATAGCTCTAGTGCATCCGTTGCATGGCAATCCCTACTCACTCACATTGATATCTATTAATGGGCATCTCCATAGCCCGTTGATACGCCTAGTTGATGTGAGACTATCTTCTTCCTTTTTGTCTTCTCCACAACCACCACTCTATTCCACCTATAGTGCTATATCCATGGCTCACGCTCATGTATTGTGTGAAGATTGAAAAAGTTTTGAGAATGTCAAAAGTATGAAACAATTGCTTGGCTTGTCATCGGGGTTGTGCATGATTTAAATATTTTGTGTGGTGAAGATAGAGCATAGCCAGACTATATGATTTTGTAGGGATAACTTTCTTTAGCCATGTTATTTTGAGAAGACATAATTGCTTTGTTAGCATGCTTGAAGTATTATTATTTTTTATGTCAATATGAACTTTTGTCTTGAATCTTTCGGATCTGAATATTCATACCACAATTAAGAAGAATTACATTAAAATTATGCCAAGTAGCACTCCACATCAAAAATTCTGTTTTTATCATTTACCTACTCGAGGACGAGCAGGAATTAAGCTTGGGGATGCTTGATACGTCTCCAACGTATCTATAATTTTTGATTGCTCCATGCTATATTGTCTACTGTTTTGGACATTATTGGGCTTTATTATCCACTTTTATATTATTTTTGGGACTAACCTATTAACCGGAGGCCCAGCCCAGAATTGCTGTTTTTTGCCTATTTTAGGGTTTCGAAGAAAAGGAATATCAAACGGAGTCCAAACGGAATGAAACCTTCGGGAACGTGATTTTCTCAACGAATAAGACCAGAGAGATTTGGACCCTACGTCAAGAAAGAAAACAGGAGGCCACGAGGTTGGGGGGCGCGCCCACCCCCACCAGGCGCGCCCTCCACCCTCGTGGGCCCCCTATTGCTCCACCGACGTACTCCTTCCTCCTATATATATCCACGTACCCCCAAACGATCAGAACAGGAGCCAAAACCCTAATTCCACCGTCGTAACTTTCTATATCCACGAGATCCCATCTTGGGGCCTGTTCCGGAGCTCCGCCGGAGGGGGCATCGATCACGGAGGGCTTCTACATCAACACCATAGCCTCTCCGATGAAGTGTGAGTAGTTTACCTCAGACCTACGGGTCCATAGTTAGTAGCTAGATGGCTTCTTATCTCTTTTTGGATCTCAATACAATATTCTCCCCCTCTCTTGTGGAGATCTATTCGATGTAATCTTCTTTTTGCGGTGTGTTTGTTGAGACCGATGAATTGTGGGTTTATGATCAAGTCTATCTATGAATAATATTTGAATCTTCTCTGAATTCTTTTATGTATGATTGGTTATCTTTGCAAGTCTCTTCGAATTATCAGTTTGGTTTGGCCTACTAGATTGACCTTTCTTGCAATGGGAGAAGTGCTTAGCTTTCGGTTCAATCTTGCGGTGTCCTTTCCCGGTGACAGTAAGGGCAGCAAGGCACGTATTGTATTGTTGCCATCGAGGATAACAAGATGGGGTTTTCTTCATATTGCATGAGTCTATCCCTCTACATCATGTCATCTTGCTTAAGGTGTTACTCTGTTTTTAACTTAATACTCTAGATGCATGCTGGATAGCGGTCGATGAGTGGAGTAATAGTAGTAGATGCAGGCAGGAGTCGGTCTACTTGTCTCAGACGTGATGCCTATATACATGATCATACCTAGATGTTCTCATAACTATGCTCAATTCTGTCAACTGCTCAATAGTAATTTGTTCACCCACCGTAGAATACTTATGCTCTCGAGAGAAGCCACTAGTGAAACCTATGGCCCCTGGGTCTATCTTTATCATATTGATCTCCTACTACTTATTTATTTCATTTGCTATTTACTTTGCCTTTATTTTACTTTGCATCTTTTATCATAAAAATACCAAAAACATTATCTTATCATATCTATCAGATCTCACTCTCATAAGTGGCCCTATAGGGATTGACAACCCCTATTTGCGTTGGTTGCGAGAATTTATTTGTTTTGTGCAGGTGCGAGGGAGTCGCGCGTAGCCTCCTATTGGATTGATACCTTGGTTCTCAAAAACTGAGGGAAATACTTACGCTACTTTGCTGCATCATCCCTTCCTCTTCGGGGAAAACCAACGCAGTGCTCAAGAGGTAGCACTCGTCATGAGTAAAAAATCTACACTTCTTGCTTCCTTGCAAGTTGCATCTAGCAAGATTGTCTTTATTAGCAAAACTCCTCTCTGAAGATACCACATACTAATCTTAACTATTAGCGACATCTTCGATTTCCATATTTTTTTATTATTGTCAACTGGAATCTCCGAGTGCGAGAGTGCATGATACATAGAGTCAGCTATGAAATACTGCGATGTAGTTAGATTCCAATGAAACGCATCCCATCCTTGTGTCAAGTTAATCAAATCCAACCGGGATAGTAGATGTTGCCATGATACAAGGCGGGAGGCCAATCAAATCCCTCCTAAATGATACATCCGACGGGGAAGAGTTGAGAACGTGTGCAAGAGTATCATTCTTATCACGTACTATGCAGTACAAGGCCAGATATTGTTCCTGAAGAGTGTTGTTTCCTAGCCACTTGTCCTCCCAGAAACGTATCTCAGAGCTGTCCTTTTTGCAAATGATTCAAAGCGAAATGGATGTTTTTTTACCATCATCATACCAGGCCAAAAATGCGAGTCGCCAGGATTCCAATATGCCCAGGATATTACTTTTTGGCCTAGATACTTGTTGCGCAGTAGAGTTTGCCAAACACCATCCTTCATAAGTAGCTTGAATAGCCATTTACTAAGTAAGGCATCATTTTTCACCTGGAGGTCCTAAATACCCAAACCTCCCCGGTCTTTTGGTCGACAAACCACACTCCATTTGGTTAGACTATACCTTTTCTTTTCACCATCTCTTTGTCAAAAGAATATAGATCTAAAGTAATCCAGTCTTTGCCCTTTGGGAAGTTGGAAATGTGAGAGCACGTAGGGAACCATGTTTGTGAGAAAAAAATGATCAAAACTAGTCGTCCTCCAATGCAGAGCAACTTGCCTTTCCTACTACTCATCTATTTCCTCAATCACTCTTCAGCATGTTTCCACTCCGCATTAATTATATACCGATAATGAACCAAAATTCCCATATATTTGATCGGGAATTGGCCTTGGACTGAGCTGAACAATTCAGTGTATTGTGCAGCCGCGTCCTTGGCCTCTCCATAACAAAACAATTCACTTTTCTGGAAGTTAATTTTCAGACCTGACCTTTGTTCAAAAGCTGAAAGCAAGAGTTTCAGATTTTGAGCCTTATCTAATCTAAGTTCATGTTCCATAAAAAGAATCGTATCGTATGGATATTGCAAGATAGAAAGTCCCCCATCAGCAAGATGTGGCACTACTCCTGCAATTTGATTGTCCTGTTTAGCGCGTTCTATAAAAGTAACCAACATGTCAGTGACAATGTTAAATAACAGTGGAGACATGGTGTCACCCTGACGTAATCCCTTTTCAGTTTGGAAGTAATGGCCTACATCACATTGACTTTGATAGCCATACTACCTCCAATAACGAAATTTTGAATCCACTCACGCCATTTATCAGAGATGTCTTTCATTTTGAGGGTTGATTTTGTCATATGCCTTTTCAAAGTCATTTTTTAAAACTACTCCACTCATGTTCTTCTGGTACATCTTGTGAACGGTCTCATGAAGGATAGCTACTCGATCGAGTATATTTCTTCCTGTCATGAAAGCCGTTTGGGATGGATGTACAACATGATCAGCAACCGTGTTGAGCCTATTAGTCTCCAACTTTGGTAAAGATTTTGAAGCTAACATTAAGGAGGCGGATCGTTATGTATTGCTGGATCCGGTTAGCCTCCTTAATCTTTGGCAAGAAAACAATCTCGCCAAAGTTTAGCCTGGATAGGTAAAGTTGGCCGGCATGAAGAAACTCGGATAATTCCATCGGGTCCTTCTTGATGGTATCCTAGAAGTTCTGATAGAACTTTGGGGGGAAGTCATCAGGGCCCGGAGCTTTATTATGTTCCATTTGAAACATCGCAGCTCGCACCTCCTCTTCAGAGAAAACCTCATAGAAATAAGTTGTTCACTTGCATCACAAGAAATAAAACTCCATAGATTTTAAACGTCATAGAAAATTTCTCGAAGATTTGAAACTACAATGCTCTTGTAAAAATCGACGGAACGATGTAAGATGGAGTAACATCTCACGACACGACTATTCTATTAGTCGCCCAACAAAGTAAATTAGGATTAGAACATATCTCACATAAAAAAACAGGAGCAGACATTGTCCAAGGACCAGTCACTTGGAATGTATAGTTAACACTAATAGAGATTAAAAACATTAGCAATTATCCTACGCGGCAACACTAAGATCCAGTTGACGTACACCTTTGTAGATGCCCTTAAGGAGAACAGGTACTAAGGCACCGGTCAGTTAGTGAACCATCTGAATTCATCGTAATCTTTGAAACTCCATTACTTTTTCAAACCTTAGTTAGGATAACCTTCATTTTTATCCGACATTACCTCCAAAGGTCAATGGTCTTCTTTGATTGGGGGTGGTGGGAGGGATGGGGTTTGGGGTGATGGTGGGAGTGATGGCGCAAAAAAGCTAGGGCGGAGGTGTTCCACTTTGCCAGAAAGTGAGACACCCTTGGGTAGAATCCTCTCCACACAACACCATGGGGAGTAGATGCTCCAGCCTCGGGGATCTTGACAATGCCACACAAGCAGTGAGGCATGTGACCCTGAGATATGACAGTGTCACTTGTTCGGGGAATGATATACCGATGACGGAGGAGGCCATTGCAAGCTTGGAATGAAACGTCGACGATGACAAAACCAGATGAACTACTTGCAGCGGCGGGAAATGAACGAGCTTGAGATGAAAGGGAACAAAAACTTTCACCGGCTAGGAGTCGGAAGCCACTACGTCAGCCCAAGGCTATTGAATAAAAATTGCACGACTGCGTTACATGAATAGTAAAAGAAAAATATATAAAATTTGAACTTTCTATGAAAAATTCTCGGACATTCCCGACAATAAACCGCTGGTAAAATTCGTTTGAATTAATGTAAGATGGAGTGAAATGTCACGGCACGGCCAATATATCAGCCGTGCAAGCCAATAAACCAGGATCAGAGCATATCTTCAAAAAAAAGAAAAAAGCGGGAGCAGAACACCAAAGAACATATCACCTTTCCGAAGGCGTTGGGCTTTTTCTCCAAGCCGCGTCGCCGCAAAAGCTGTGCTTTTCATGTGATAGTAGGAGACGGCACGTCCGCGCGCGCCTGTCTCGTGCCTCACCCGCCGCCGTCGCGCGTCGTCTTCTCCTCCCTCCTTTTCCATTCGACATGTTAAACAGAGCTGCCTCTGCTGTCTCTCCTTACAGTTCGTTCCACATCCACCCAGACCCCGGGTAAAACAGAGGCAGGCAGCACCGAGCACGAGCTACCTAGCAGCTTGCATCCATCATCCATGGGGGACCGGAGCAACATAGGCGGCGGCCTTGGGCTGGTGGCGGCGGTCGCCGTGGTGTCCACCGGCATCATCCTGGCCTCATTCCACCTCCACCGCCGCCTCGGCACCGACCCCAAGACCGACATCACCGGTGAGCTATACGTGTTCATCCATCGCTGCCTTGCAGCATTCGTACCAGAAAGAAATCAACTTACTAATTTTCTATATAAGTTGTAAGATACTGACTGCCCTTCCTCCTTGACCGTTGCAACACAATTGATGCGATGCGAGCAGAGCAAGGGCGGCAGAGGAAGAAGAAGGTGCGGTTCGCGGACGAGGTGATGGTGCCGAATCCCTTGTCGCTCCTCCGCGAGGAGTACCGCCGTCGGCGGAGGGCCGCCGCCAATGGCCCCATCCGGCCGGCGCTGCGTAAGGCCTAGCTAATCGGCCTTTTTGCAATTACCTTCAATGAATAAATCAGCAGCTATGAGAGAAGACAGTACTAAATAAAGCTGCATTTCCCCTAAACATTTACTACATTCGAGTTAATTACTAGTATTACCATCTGGGTTATAATAATTGAGTTGTTTAATTTCTTATGAAGCATCTGGTCGCGCGTGTGTGTGTTTGAGACGTGCTCCATCAATTAGTTTGTCCGCGCACGTGGAGAACTAGCAGCAGCGAGACAATGAGGTGCACGTATTAGAGTAGGAGTGTTTGAGAATGGAGGATGCTTGGGGACTCCATCATCCTGACATAACTGTTAGCGAATCTTCAGCAGAGTCGTCATATATTGGGACAAGGTTTCGGTCTTGGATCAAAAAATTCTCTCGAGTTTTCAGGTTAGGCGGTTATCCGATGAAATTTTTGAATGAAATTTGAATCCGGGTAAAATTCATCAAAAAATCAATCAGATTTATTTAAGTTTAAAATTTTGGGATTTTTTGCTCAGTAAGGCGATTTCTCGTGGGGAGTAGTTTTAAAAAACGGACCGAAATAAACCGGAACCAGCGATCCCGATGGTTTTCTAAGCGCGACGGACTGTTCGAGCAATCGAACCGGAACAAACCAACCGAGCCGATCGATTTTTCTAAAGCCCAGTAAACTGGGTGGTTCACAGAAAACCGGACTGTTCGATGTCATTTCCTGAAAAGCCCCTCGATTGACTTGTTTTTGTATGAACAAGCTGGGGGTAGAATTGGAAAAGGAAGAAAACCCCACTTTTGATATGGTTTCGGCCGAACTGGGAGCATTTATCTCAATTTCGTCCACAAACAAACAATATCGGGTGCAACCGTCCCCTCTGGCGCCAGCTTTGTCAGGCGTCGTCGTGCGGCGACGCTGCCTCTCCCTTGCCGCTCTGCATGGTAGCACCAGGCCACCAGCCCGCGGTGCCACTCTCGCAACCTACCGTCCTACGCCATCTCTGTTGACAGCTGGAGAGTGGGGACGCCGCGGCCTGGTCGGATTGGACCTTCCAACTCCGATCTCCCTTCGCTCTAGTCAAATCGACCAAGCCTCCCTCCGGTTACCTCTCTCCGTTCCATAGTCCAGTCCAAGAGCGGCTGAGCAGGAGGACCAGGATGCTCGATGATCACTTTCGATTACACATTTTTTATATATTGATTGGTGTGTTTATTGATTAAAAATTATTATTTTACTGCTTAAAAAACCAACAATCAATCCGGTGAACTAGCGTTCCGACCGGTAAGAACCTGTACTGATAGCCATGCCGGTTCGATCAACGGTTCGGTTTTTATACTATGTTGTGGGGTGCTGGGATTTGCGGTTATAGCTCGGTAACCTATTTTTTTACCCAAAACCTTGATATAGGTGGTATGAAGTGAGCTCCATGTGAATTTGGAGACCGTGGCGGCTGTGCGTAAGCTCACATTTGTCAAAAATGGCAACTTTCATATTTTCCGTGCATGTATGGCACATCTGTCATCGACTAGAATGGTTGTTCCCCAAAATAAAAAAATTCATAACACATTTGATTCAGACTTTAGTTTGATTTCACTCCTAATATATTCAGACGCGAAGTTGTCCGCATTAGGCCAACTCCACCGCGCGACGCTATTCTGTCCGGCCCCGTCCGTTTGGGGTAAAAGGGACAAACGAGACGGCCCAGCGCGCGGGCGCAAACGGACAAATGTCCGGATTCCGTCCGCTTTCGACCCATCCCCGGCCCAAACTTGCGCTCGGTTTGGGGTGAAACGGAC
>NC_041388.1:24322485-24335758 GCF_002162155.2 Triticum dicoccoides
GCTCCCAACGCTTCACCCTCTCTCCCCGCCCCGCCCCGCCGCCGGCGCCGCCGCTATTCTCCGGCCGCCTCCTCACCCGCGCAGCCCCCCCGCCGTCTGTACCAAACCACGTCTCGACATGGCCGCCACCACGCCCGCGCTTCCGCCGTAGTTTTGGTCGTCGATCGGAGGAGGTTTGACCCTCGCCGTCCTTGCCGGTGGCAGAGGGGACACGACTGCCGGCGACGTACCACGGCGGCCGAGGCAGATTCCCACGAGAGCTCCAGAGCGGGCTGTAGATGGCCGGCAACCACCCTGCTGCGTCGAGGTGATCATCGCGGCCTCTTCGCCACCACGAGCGCAAGGTGTTCGACCTTTTGCCAACAAAGGTATGGACAATGGAGACGAGTTTTTCTACCAGCACTTCCTTCGTCGGATGATGACGATCTTGTGGTGGCTGCACTGGTCGTTCACGACCATATTCAACGGCAGCTTCCTCGGTACAGGGGGTCAGTCCCTGGCCGTGCTCCCAACCTGAACCGCAACAGGGAGAGAGACCACGCCCTGCTCTATGCAGATTACTTTGCCAACACCCCGCTCTTCAGGCCGGATAAATTTCGTCGTCGTTTTCGTATGGCCAGGCATGTGTTCAATCGTATCCGAGAGGGAGTGGTTGCTCATGACCCATACTTCGAGTGCAAGACGGATGCCCTTGGCAAGCTTGGATTCTCCTCCTACCAGAAATGCACCGCGGCCATCCGCATGCTTGCATATGGAATTCCAGGCGATCTGGTGGATGAGTATGTGCGTATGAGTGAGACAACATGTCTGATGTCAATGTATAAATTTTGCCAGGCTGTGATTGAGGTCTTTGGCCCAGAGTACTTGAGGCAGCCAAGTGCCGCTGATACAGAGAGATTGTTGGCGACCAACGCAGGTAGAGGCTTTCCAGGTATGCTTGGCAACATAGATTGTATGCACTGGGAGTGGAAGAACTGCCCATTTGCTTGGCAGGGCCAGTAAAAGGGGCATGTTAACAGGTGCACTGTCATATTAGAAGCGGTGGCATCACAAGATCTTTAGATATGGCATTCTTTCTTCCGCATGGCAGGTTCTCACAATGATATCAACGTGCTGCAGCGTTCTCCAGTCTTCGCGAGGCTTGCAGAAGGCCACTCCCCACCTGTCAACTTTGAGATCAACGGCCACCATTAAAACAAGGGATACTATCTAGCAGATGGTATATATCCTCAGTGGTCAAATTTTGTGAAGACAATCTCGAAACCCCAAGGTGAGAAGAGAAAGAGATTTGCCCAAATGCAAGAGAGTGTTAGAAAGGATGTGGAACGTGCTTTTGGTGTGCTTCAATCCCGATGGGGTATCGTTTAAAACCCTGCACTGTCATGGGATGAAAGGAAGCTTTGGGAGGTGATGACTGCTTGTGTGATCATGCACAACATGATCGTTGAGGACGAGCATGATGAGAGTATCTTCGACCAAGGATTTGATTATCAAGGTGAAAATATTGAGCCCCTGCACCAAGACCCGGCCACATTTTAACAGTTTGCCCAATTCCACCGTGAGATGCGTGATTGGCACACTCATGTGAATCTTCAAAATGACTTGGTTGAGCACGTGTGGAATCACGTTGGCAACCAATAGATGTATTTGTCCATTTTATGTTCAGTCAAGACAATTTTGATTTGGTTGTAAAACTATTTTATTAAAGACAATTTCAATTGGGTTGTAAACTATTTTAATTTTCAGACAAATATTTGGGTTCGAAACTAGTTTTAATGCAAATTTGGGCAATTCTTGGCCCTGACGGACAGGATGGGGCAAAAGGATGCGGCCGCGCGCTGGGCGCACGACCACCGCATCCCAGGACAGGCCCGGACACGACCCCAAATCCCTACCCAAAGGGACAAAAACAGGACAAAACGAACGTCCGTTTGGGGTCACGCGGTGGAGTTGGCCTTAGGACTTACATTGCTAGAACAACTAACAATACTTAGCTAAACTACAAACTAATTAGCTAATAGCGGCTGGATTCTTGGCAGGGCCCGGAAATGCGCCTCAACAGCCGTGTCCCAGCCTGGCCACTCGTCGAGGATGGAAGTGGGGTCGGGTGCATCTTCCCAAATGGGACAGTCCCTTTCCAGTTCCTCCTGCCGCAACTACTTTTTGGCCAGATCATACTTGGCCCATAGTGGGGCGAGCGGATCTAGCTTCTCGTCCTCCTTCTCATCACAAAATTGAAGATGAGGGGGAGCTCCAATGGTTGTGCCATTGACGAGAAAGTGTATGGTGGATTGGAGGTGGGCTAGAGGGAAATGGATGGCACTGGAGAGAGAGTTAGATAAATGATAAATAGGAGGGAGCCAACATTTTATAGGCCGCAGCAGGTGACATTAAGGAGGTATTTGAGGGGGCAGAAAGCGACTGACAGCGGGCGGTCAAGGGGCTCGTTTCTCGGTGAGAAACGTTCTTGTGACCTGTTCATACGCAAGCTAGGAGGCGATGCCACATGGCGGCCATCCGATGGGCTGCCACGGGAATTCGAGGGAGTTACCATGGCACTAACAGTCATATGCTCATCGCAAGTGGTGCATCGCAGACCGGGCGGATTTAAATCCCATGCATGGGGCAAGGAGGAAGAAGATAAAAGTTCGCTCCTACACTCCCTATTGGATATGGAACATGCTCCAAAATGGGGCCTCCAACCTTCATATTTGGAGGCTAAGAGCTTGTTTTTGGACGAGCTCCATAAATTATGGTGATCCAGAGACATATGACAACTCTGCCAAGTGTCATTTTAAGTCAAAATCCTAATATTGCTAGTTATTATGGTGATTGGTCCAATATAATGACTCTGCTAGAGGTGCTCTTAGACTTCTGAGTCAAAAAGATGACATTTGTTGTGTTGACTTCTGGGAAGCCTAATTATCAACCGGTACTCCATCCATTTTTATTTAGTCCGCGTATTAGCTTTGGTCAAAGTCAAACTTTATAAACTTTGATCAAGTTTATAAACAAAAATAGTAACATGTAGAATAACAAATCAATACCATTAGATTCATTATTGAATGTACTTTCACATCATATAGATTTGTCATGGTAGATGTTTGCATTTTTTTCTATAAACTTAGTCAAACTTTACGAAGTTTGACTTTAGTCAAACCTAATATGCAGAGCAAATAAAAACGAAGTACTGTGTTTGAACAAAACAATTCCCACTGAGTTATTTTTGGCTGATTTGCAAAATATATTATTTACTGCCAAAGAAATTGTTGCAAAATCTAGAAGCTGAGCTAGAACAAGACAATAGGAAAACTACCTGGCTAACTATAAGTCCAAAGTACGGCCAAAACATGGCATATCAGCAAAGTCAACTAAATATATCACACATACAAAGCACACGCTAATCATCACCAGCCACTTGGCACTTATTATGACTCTGACTTTATAGGTGCAATGGGCTGCAGCTATGACTGTAGTCGGTGGCCCGATCTGACCGGCGCCTCACGCGTCTCCTTTTCCTGAACCATCACTCCGACTGACGATGACATGTACCTAGGGTAGGGTCCTGATAATCCCCAAGTGCAGGGAATCATCATAGCAATTCCCAAAGGTGGAAGTGATAAGTATGGAGTGTCGAACCCACAAGGAGCTAAAGGTAAGATCAATATTCTCTCAAGTCATATCTGCCACTGATACGACTCTACGTACACCAAACGTTTGCTTCCAACTAGAAACGAGAAATAAAACTACGTTGTGGGTATGAAGAGGATAACCTTGCATGATATCGGAGAGCTAAAATATAAAAGTAGGTGATGTTATCATAAAGTTAGAATATATTACTAAATATTATAAATTGCGAGTGTGGAATAATTATGGGTCGGTGTGTGGAATTGTCTTAGGCAATTGTTAACAAGACCGGTAGTCGTCATTGCAATTTTATATGAAGGAGATGCATAAGCTAACATACTTTCTCTTCTTGGACCATATGCACTTATGATTGGAACTCTAGCAAGCATCCACAACTACTAAAGATCATTAAGGTAAAACCCAACCATAGCATTAAAGCATTAAGTCCCCTTTATCCCATACGCAACAACCCCCTTACTCGGGTTTATGCTTCCGTCACTCAAGCAACCCACTATAAGAGAATCATGAACGTATTGCAACACCCTACAACGGGAATCCCTCACGCTTGCGCGACACGAAGGGCACAATAGGACAACACCAAAATAAAACA
Organism: Triticum dicoccoides; assembly: GCF_002162155.2. NCBI lineage: Eukaryota > Viridiplantae > Streptophyta > Magnoliopsida > Poales > Poaceae > Triticum > Triticum dicoccoides. The sequence continues at coordinate 24,326,723 of NC_041388.1, forward strand.
TACAACTCATACCAATCTAGATCATCAATCAACCCAAAGACAAAGGATATCTACTCAAAACATCATAGGATGGCAACACATCATTGGATCATAATATGTGGCATAAAGCACCATGTTCAAGTAGGGATTACAGCAGGGTGTGGGAGAGTGGACCGCGTAAAAGAGATGATGATGGTGATGGTGATGAAGACAATCACCGCGGTGATGATTCCCCTCCCGATGGCACTCCGGTACCACCGAGAGAGAGGAGGAGAGGTTCTCCCTTGTGCTTCCTCCTCCATGGCCTCCCCCTGGATGGGGAGAGGTTCTCCCTCTGGATCTTGGCCTTCATGGCGATGATGGCCCCTACGGGATCCTCCTCCATAGCCTCCGGTTGTTGGGGATCGTAGCAGAAATTTAAAATTTTCTACGCATCACCAAGATCAATCTATGGAGTAATATAGCAACGAGGGGAAGGAGAGTGCATCTACATACCCTTGTAGATCGCTAAGCGGAAGAGTTCAAGTGAACGGGGTTGATGGAGTCGTACTCGTCATGATCCAAATCACCGATGATCCTAGCGCCGAATGGACGGCACCTCCGCGTTCAACACACGTACGGTTGGGAGACGTCTCCTCCTTCTTGATCCAGCAAGGTGAGAGGAAAAGTTGAGGAAAAACTCCGACAGCACGACGGCGTGGTGGTGATGGAGCTCGTGGTTCTCCGGCAGGGCTTCGCCAAGCACTACGGAGGAGGATGAGGTGTTGGAGGAGGAAGAGGGCTGCGCCAGGGGAAGGGTGCGGCTGCCCTCTCTCTCCCTTACTATATATAGGGGGAAGGGAGGAGGGGGAGGCGCCCTAGGGTTCCCTAGGGGAGGGGCGGCGGCCACAGGGGAAACCCTAGATGGGTTTGGGCGCCCCCACCCCCTAGGAAACTTTCCCCCCAAGCCGGGAGGGGCGGCTGCCCTAGGGGTGGCGCCCCCACCTCTCCTGGTTACGTGAGATGGGGTGGGAGGGGCGTTCAGCCCTTAGTGGTCTGATGTGCCCTTTCCCCTTGGCCCATAAGGCCCCCCAATGCTTGCCGGGGCCTCCGAAACCCCTTTCGGACACGCTGGTCATCACCTGGTACCCCCGGAACAATTTCGGACTCTAATACCCTTCGTCCAATATACCAATCTTCACCTCCGGACCATTCTGGACCTCCTCGTCATGTTCGGGATCTCATACGGGACTCCGAACAACCTTCAGTAACCACATACTATTTCCCATAACAACTCTAGCGTCACCGAACCTTAAGTGTGTAGACCCTACGGGTTCGGGAACCATGCAGACATGATCGAGATAACTCTCCGGCCAATAACCAACAGCGGGATCTGGATACCCATGTTGGCTCCCACATGTTCCACGATGATCTCATCGTATGAACCACGATGTCGAGGATTCAATCAATCCCGTATACAATTCCCTTTGTCCAGCGGTATTGTACTTGCCCGAGATTCGATCGTTGGTATCCGATACCTTGTTCAATCTCGTTACCGGCAAGTCTCTTTACTCGTTCCGTAACACATCATCCCATGATTAACTCCTTGATCACATTGTGCACATTATGATGATGTCCTACCGAGTGGGCCCAGAGATACCTCTCCGTTACACGGAGTGACAAATCCCAGTCTAGATTCGTGCCAACCCAACAGACACTTTCGAAGATACCTATAGTGAACCTTTATAGCCACCCAGTTACGTTGTGACGTTTGGTACACCCAAAGCACTCCTACGGTATCCGGGAGTTGCACAATCTCATGGTCTAAGGAAATGATACTTGACATTAGAAAAGCTTTAGCATACGAACTACACGATCTTTGTGCTAGGCTTAGGATTGGGTCTCGTCCATCACATCATTCTCTTAATGATGTGATCCCGTTATCAACGACATCCAATGTCCATGGTCAGGAAACCGTAACCATCTATTGATCAACGAGCTAGTCAACTAGAGGCTTACTAGGGACATGGTGTTGTCTATGTATCCACACATGTATCTGAGTTTCCTATCAATACAATTCTAGCATGGATAATAAACGATTATCATGAACAAGGAAATATAATAATAACCAATTTATTATTGCCTCTAGGGCATATTTCCAACAGTCTCCCACTTGCACTAGAGTCAATAATCTAGTTCACATCGCCATGTGATTAACACTCACAGGTCACATCGTCATGTGACCATCATCCAAGAGTCTACTAGACTCAATGATCTAGTTCACATCATCATGTGATAAACACTCCAAGTGTTCTGGGTTTGATCATGTTATGCTTGTGAGAGAGGTTGTAGTCAACGGGTCTTGCCATATTCAGATCCCTATGTATTTCACAAAACTTTATATTGTAGATGCTGCTACCACGTTCCACTTGGAGCTTATTCCAAATTGTTGCTCCATTATACATATCCGGTATCTCTATTCAGAGCTATCCGGATAGGTGTTAAGCTTGCATCGATGTAACTCTTTACGTCGAACTCTTTATCATCTCCATAACCGAGAAACATTTCCTTATTCCTCTAAGGATAATTTTGATCGCTATCTGGTGATCCATTCCTAGATCACCTTTGTACCCTCTTGCCAGACATGTGGCAAGGCACACATTAGGTGCGGTACTTCAGCATGGCATACCGTATAGAGCCTATGACAAGAGCATAGGGGACGACCTTCGTCCTTCCTCTTTCTTCTGCCGTGGTCAATCTTTGAGTCCTACTCAACTTCACACCTTACAACTCAGGTAAGAACCCCTTCTTTGACTGATCTATTTTGAACTCCTTCAAAAACATGTCAAGGTGTGCGTTCTTTGAAAGTATCATCAGGCGTCTTGATCTATCTCTATAGATCTTGATGCCCAATATGTAAGCAGCTTTATCCAGGTCTTCCTTTGAAAAACACTCTTCAAACAATCGTTTATGCTTTCCAGAAATTCTACATTATTTCGGATCTACAATATGTCATCCACATATACTTATCAGAAATGTTGTAGTGTTCCCACTCACTTTCTTGTAAATACAAGTTTCTAGCAAACATTGTATAAAACCTAAAAGCTTTGATCACTCCATCAAAACATATATTCCAATTCCGAGATGCTTGCTCTAGTCCATAGAAGGATTGCTGGAGCCAGCATACCTTTTAGCATCCTTAGGATCGACAAAACCTTTTATTGTATCACATACAACTTTTCTTAAGAAAACTGGTAAGAAAACTTGTTTTGACATCCATCTGTAAGATTTCATAATCGAAAAATACAACTAATGCTAACATGATTCCGACGGACTTAAGCATCGCTACGGGTGAGAAATTCTCATCGTAGTCAACTCCTTGAACTTGTGAAAAGACTCTTTCCCACAAGTCGAGCTTCATAGATGGTAACATTACCGCCCACGTCCGTCTTCTTCTTAAAGATCCATTTATCTCAATGGCTTGCTGATCATCGGGCAAGTCCACCAAAGTCCATACTTTGTTTTGATACATGGATCCTATCTCGGATTTCATGGCTTTTAACCATTTGTCGGAATACTGACCCACCGTCGCTTCTCCATAGCTCGTAGGTTCATTGTTGTCTAACAACATGATATCTAAGACAGGATTACCGTACCACTCAGGAGTAGTACATATCCTTGTCGACCTATGAGGTTCGATAGCAACTTGATCCAAAGCTTCGTGATCACTATCATTAACTTCCTATTCAACAGACGTAGGCGCCATAGAAAACATCTTTCTGTGTTGCATCACTTTCTGGTTGAAATAAAGGTTCGACAACCTCATCAAGTTCTATCTTCCTCCCACTCAATTCTTTCGAGAGAAACTCCTTCTCGAGAAAGGACCCGTTCTTAGCGACAAACAATTTGCCCTCGGATCTGAGATAGAAGGTATACCCAACTATCACCTTTGGGTATCCTATGAAGATGTGTTTGTCCGCTTTGGGTTCGAGCTTCTCCGGCTGAAGCCTTAAGCATCGCAGCCCCAAACATTAGGAAACGACAACTTTGGTTTCTTGCCAAACCAATGTTCACACGGCGTCATCTCAACGGACTTATATGGTGTCCTATCTAAAGTGAATGCAGCTGTCTCTTATGCACAACCTCAAAATAATAGCGGTAGATCGGTAAGAGACATCATAGATCGCACCATATCTCATAAGGTTTGATTACGACGTCTGGACACACCATTACCCTGTGGTGTTCCAGGTGGCTTCAATTGTGAAACAATTCCACAATGTCTTAAGTGTTTACCAAACTCATAACTCAGAAATTCTCATTGATCAGATCGTAGGAATTTGATCTTCTTGTTATGATGATTCTTAACTTCACTCTAAAATCGCTTGAACTTTTCAAACGTTTTAGACTTGTGCTTCATTAAGTAAATATACCTATATCTACTCAAATCGTCAGTGAAGATGAGAAAATAGCGATATCCACCGCACGATTCAATTCTCATTGGATCACACGCATCAGCATGTATGATTTCCAACAAGTCACTTGCCCATTTCGTTGTACCTGAAAACGGGGTCTTAGTCATCCTGCCCATGAGGCATGGCTCGCATGTGTCAAGCGATTCAAAACCAAGTGACTCCAAACATCCATCGATATGGAGTTTCTTCATGCATCTTACGCCAATATGACCTAAGCGGCAGTGCCACAAGAAAGTGGTACTATCATTATTAACTCTACATCTTTTGGCGTGAACATGTGTATTACCACGACCGAGATTCAATGAACCATTCACATAGGGTGCATGACCATGAAAGGTATTATTCATGTAATCAGAATAACCATTATTCCCTAACTTAAATGAATAACCGTATTGCAATGAACATGATCTAATCATATTCATGCTCAACGTAGACACCTGATAACATTTATCTAGGTTCAATACTAATCCCGAATGCAGATGGAGTGTGCGATGGTGATCTCATCAACTTTGGAAATACTTCCAACACACATCGTCACCTCGCCCTTAGCCAGTCTCCGTTTAGTCCGTAGCTTTTGCTTCAAGTCACCAATAATAGCAACTGAACCGGTATCCAATACCCAGGTGCTACCAGGAGTACTAGTGAGGTACACATTAATAACACGTATATACTTTGTTGAAGTTGCCAGCCTTCTTATCTACCATGCATTTGGGGTAATTCCGCTACCAGTGACCGTTCCCCTTACAATAGAAGCACTTAGTCTCGGGTTTGGGTTCAACCTTGGGTTCCTTCACTGGAGCGGCAACTGGTTTGCCATCCATGAAGTTTCCCTTTTAGCCCTTGCCCTTCTTGAAACCAGTGGTCTTGTTAAACCATCAACACTTGATGCTCCTTCTTGATTTCTACCTTTTGCGGTCTTAAGCACCGCAAACAGCTTCGGGATCAACTCCATCCCTTGCATGTCATAGTTCATCACGAAGATCTAGTAGCTTAGTGATAGTGGCTAGAGAACTCTATCAATCACTATCTTATCTGGAAGTTTAACTCCCATTTGATTTAAGTGATTGTAGCACCCAGACATTCTGAGCACAAGCTCACTAGTTGAGCTATTCTCCTCCATCTTGTTGGCTAAAGAACTTGTTAGAGGTCTCACACCTCTCAACATGGGCATGAGCCTGAAATCCCAATTTCAGCTCTTGGAACATCTCATATGTTCTATGGCGTTCAAAACGTCATTGGAATCCCGATTCTAAGCCGTAAAGTATGGTGCACTAAACTATTAGGTAGTCATCAGAATGTGTCTGTCAGGTGTTCATAACATCCACAGACGACATTGTAGGGGTTTGCACATCGAGCGGTGCATCAAAGACGTAAGCCTTCTGTGTAGCAGTGAGGACACTCCTCGGACTACGGACCTAGTCCGCATCATTACTTACAATATCTTTCAACTTAATCTTTCTCTAGGAACGTATTGAAACAGGGAGCTACAACGTGAGCTATTTATCTACAACATATTTGCAAAGACAATTTAGACTATGTTCATGATAATTGAGTTCATCTAAATGAACTCTCACTCAGATAGACATCCCTCTAGTCATCTAAGTGAAACATGATCCGAGTCAACTAGGCCGTGTCCGATCATCACGTGAGACGGACTAGTCAACATCGGTGAACATCTTCATGTTGATCGTATCTTCTATACGACTCATGCTCGACCTTTAGGTCTTCCGTGTTCCGAGGCCATGTCTGTACATGCTAGGCTCGTCAAGTCAACCTAAGTGTATTGCGTGTGTAAATCTGGCTTACACCTGTTGTATTCGAACGTTAGAATCTATCACACCCGATCATCACGTGGTGCTTTGAAACAATGAACCTTCGCAATGGTGCACAGTTAGGGGGAACACTTTTCTTGAAATTTTAGTGAGGGATCATCTTATTTAAGCTACCGTCGTTCTAAGCAAATAAGATGTAAAACATGATAAACATCACATGCAATCAAATAGTGACATGATATGGCCAATATCATTTTGCTCCTTTTGATCTCCATCTTCGGGGCTCCATGATCATCGTTGTCACCGGCATGACACCATGATCTCCATCATCGTGTCTTCTTGAAGTTGTCTCATCATCTGTTACTTCTACTACTATGGCTAACGCTTTAGCAATAAAGTAAAGTAATTACATGACGTTTATGTTGACACGCAGGTCATAAATAAATTAAGGCAACTCCTATGGCTCCTGCCGGTTGTCATACTCATCGACATGCAAGTCGTGATTCCTATTACAAGAACATGATCAATCTCATACATCACATATATCATTCATCACATCCTTTTGTCCATATCACATCACAAGGCATATGCTGCAAAAACAAGTTAGACGTCCTCTAATTGTTGTTGGAAGTTTTTACATGGCTGCTATAGGTTTCTAGCAAGAACGTTTCTTACCTACGCGAAAACCACAACGTGATATGCCAATTTATATTTACCCTTCATAAGGACCCTTTTCATCGAATCCGATCTGACTAAAGTGGGAGAGACAGACACCCGCTAGCCACCTTATGCAACTAGTGCATGTCAGTCGGTGGAACCAGTCTCACGTAAGAGTACGTGTAAGGTCGATCCGGGCCGCTTCATCCCACAATGCCGCCGAATCAAGATAAGACTAGTAACGGCAAGTAAATTGACAAAATCGACGCCCACAACTGCTTTGTGTTCTACTCGTGCATAGAAACTACGCATAGACCTAGCTCATGATGCCACTGTTGGGGATCGTAGCAGAAATTTAAATTTTTCTACGCATAACCAAGATCAATCTATGGAGTAATCTAGCAACGAGGGGAAGGAGAATGCATCTACATACCCTTGTAGATTGCTAAGCGGAAGCGTTCAAGTGAACGGGGTTGATGGAGTCGTACTCGTCGTGATCCAAATCACCGATGATCCTAGCGCCGAACGGACGGCACCTCCGTGTTCAACACACGTACGGTTGGGAGACGTCTCCTCCTTGATCCAGCAAGGTGAGAGGAGAAGTTGAGGGAAAACTCTGACAGCACGACGGCGTGGTGGTGATGGAGCTCATGGTTCTCCGGCAGGGTTTCGTCAAGCACTACGGAGGAGGATGAGGTGTTGGAGGAGGAAGAGGGCTGCACCGGGGGAAGGGTGCGGCTGCCCTCTCTCTCCCTCACTATATATAGGGGGAAGGGAGGAGGGGGAGGCGCCCTAGGGTTCCCTAGGGGAGGGGCGGCGGCCACAGGGGAAACCCTAGATGGGTTTGGGCGCCCCCACCCCCTAGGAAACTTGCCCCCCAAGCCGGGAGGGGCGGCTTCCCTAGGGGTGACGCCCCCACCTCTCCTGGTTATGTGAGATGGGGTGGGAGGGGCGCTCAGCCCTTAGTGGGCTGATGTGCCCTCTCCCCTTGGCCCATAAGGCCCCCCAACGCTTGCCGGGGCCTCCGAAACCCCTTCCGGACACGCTGGTCATCACATGGTACCCCCGGAACAATTCCGGACTCCAATACCCTTCGTCCAATATACCAATCTTCACTCCGGACCATTCGGGAGCTCCTCGTCATGTCTGGGATCTCATCCGGGACTCCGAACAACCTTCGGTAACACATACTATTTCCCATAACAACTCTAGCGTCACCGAACCTTAAGTGTGTAGACCCTACGGGTTCGGGAACCATGCAGACATGACCGAGACAACTCTCCGGCCAATAACCAACAGCGGGATCTGGATACCCATGTTGGCTCCCACATGTTCCACGATGATCTCATCGGATGAACCACGATGTCGAGGATTCAATCAATCCCGTATACAATTCCCTTTGTCCAGCGGTATTGTACTTGCCCGAGATTCGATCGTCGGTATCCGATACCTTGTTCAATCTCGTTACCGGCAAGTCTCTTTACTCATTCCGTAACACATCATCCCATGATCAACTCCTTGATCACATTGTGCACATTATGATGATGTCCTACCGAGTGGGCCCAGAGATACCTCTCCGTTACACGGAGTGACAAATCCCAGTCTAGATTTGTGCCAACCCAACAGACACTTTCGGAGATACCTGTAGTGAACCTTTATAGCCAACCAGTTACGTTGTGACGTTTGGTACACCCAAAGCACTCCTACGGTATCCGGGAGTTGCACAATCTCATGGTCTAAGGAAATGATACTTGACATTAGAAAAGCTTTAGCATACGAACTACACGATCTTTGTGCTAGGCTTAGGATTGGGTCTCGTCCATCACATCATTCTCCTAATGATGTGATCCCGTTATCAACGACATCTAATGTCCATGGTCAGGAAACCGTAACCATCTATTGATCAACGAGCTAGTCAACTAGAGGCTTACTAGGGACATGGTGTTGTATATGTATCCACACATGTATCTGAGTTTCCTATCAATACAATTCTAGCATGGTTAATAAACGATTATCATGAACAAGGAAATATAATAATAACCAATTTATTATTGCCTCTAGGGAATATTTCCAACACCGGTGATGATGGCCCCCTCCGACAGGGTGCCGGAGAGGGCCTAGATTGATTTCTCGTGGCTATAGAGGCTCGCGGCGGCGGAACTTCCAATCTAGGTTAT
>NC_041388.1:24336060-24366804 GCF_002162155.2 Triticum dicoccoides
GAATTTTTGGCGCCGGTTTCACGTCAGGGGGGGTCTCTGAATCACCCACGAGATAGGGGCCCACACCCAGGGGGTAGGGCATGCCCCCCACCCTCGTGGACAGCCCGGGACTCTTCTGGCCCAACTCTTTTACTCCGGGGGCTTCTTTTGGTCCATAAAAAATCGTCAAAAATTGGCACGTCAATTGGACTCCGTTTGGTATTCCTTTCGTGTAAAACTCAAAAACAAGGAAAAACTGAAACTGGCATTGGGCTCTAGGTTAATAGGTTAGTCCTAAAAAGCATATAAAATAGCATATAAATGCATATAAAACATCTAAGGTGGATAATATAATAGCATGAATACTTCATAAATTATAGATACGTTGAAGACGTATCAGCATCCCCAAGCTTAATTCCTGCTCGTCCTCGAGTAGGTAAATGATAAAAGAAATAATTTATGAAGTGTGAATGCTAGCAGGTGCACAAGTTTGATCGATGATAATTTCAATCACCTTTTCTAGCATCATTATATGTCATAACAGTAGCTCATCTCATAAAACATTTCATGATCAAGTAACAAGCTATTCACATGTTAAAGTATAGATCATAAACTTTCTTGAAAACTAACAAACCGTACTCTTAGTCATCAAACAATTGCAATTCATCTTATTTTCAGGAAGGGTCTATGTAAGAGCTTTGATTCAGCAAACTCCGCATACTCAACTATCATTTAATCTTTCACAATTGCTAACATTCACATGATATTTATGGGTTAAAAGTTTTAATCGGACACAGAGAAAGATAGGGGCTTATAGTTTCGCCTCCCAACCTTTTACCTCAAGGGTAATGTCAACAATAATAATTTATGAAAACCTACATCCAAGTGGATATATATATCCGGATCGCTCCAACACAAAGTGCTTACCAAAGGAAAAAGTGTAAAAAGGGAAAGGTGATGATCACCATGACTCTTGTATAAGGGTAGAAGATAAAAGTAAAAGATAGGCCCTTCACAGAGGGAAGCATAGGTTGTCATGCGCTTTTATGGTTGGATGCACAAAATCTTAATGCAAAAAAATGTCACTTTATATTGCCACTTGTGATATGGACCTTTATTATGCGGTCCGCCGCTTTTATTTCTTCCACATCACAAGATCGTATAAAGCTTATTTTCTCCACACTAATAAATCATACATATTTAGAGAGCAATTTTTATTTCTTGCAACAATGACAACTTACTTGTAGGATCTTACTCAATCCATAGGTAGATATGGTGGACTCTCATGGCAAAACTGGGTTTCAGGATATTTGGAAGCACAAGTAGTATCTCTACTTGGTGCAAAGAATTTGGCTAGCATGAGAGGGAAAGGCAAGCTCAACATGTTGGATGATCCAAGACAATATAACGTTTCGGATATAGGAAAACATAACCCATTAAGTTGTCTTCCTTGTCCAACATCAACCTTTTAGCATGTCATATTTTAATGAGTGCTCACAATTGCAAAAGATGTCCAAGATAGTATATTTATATGTGAAATCTCTCTTCCTTCAATATTCTTTCATGAATTGTTCAAGTGACCAATTCTGCGTTTGCTAACTTTCAATAAGTTTACTACCTATACTTATTATGTGTGAAGTCATTACTCCCCATGTTGTAAGCATATGAAACGTATATAAATTCAGATTTATGATATTCAACCATTTACTCATAGGATATATGTGAAGCACGTGAGTAAATGACAAACTACTCCAAAAAGATATAAGTGAAGAATACCGAGTAGTCAAATAATTAAATAGTCATGGGAGGATTCTTTTTCATTCAAGATTTCAGATCCAATGATTTTATTCAAACAGCAAGTAAAATTGAAAATACGCTCCAAGCAAAACACATATCATGTGACGAATAAAAATATAGCTCCGAGTAAGGTATACCGATAGTTTTGAAGACGAAAGAGGGGATGCCTTCTGGGGCATCCCCAAGCTTAGGCGCTTGAGTCTTCCTTGAATATTACCTTGGGGTGCATTGGGCATCCCCAAGCTTAGGGTCTTTCCACTCCTTATTCTCCTCATATCGATATCTCACCCAAATCTTGAAAACTTCAATCACACAAAACTTAATGGAACTTCGTGAGATAGGTTAATATGATAAAGAGTAAACCATTCACTTTGGTACTGTCAAAGACAAGGCTCATAATTGTTCTCACGCAATGCCTACTGTACCATATCATTTCTATAATTTATATTGAGAAATATAAGCCATAGAAACTAGAAAACAAGCAAACTATGCAATGAAAACAGAATCTAACAGAAACATAACAGTCTGTAATGATCTGAACACCAACCATACTTCTGCTACTCCAACAATTCTGAAATAAATTGGTGGACGTGAGGAATTTGTCTATTAATCTTTTGAGAAAAGAATCAACTCAATCACACTCTTTTGTAAAAAAAATGGCAGCTAATCTCGTGAGCGCAAAATTTCTGTTTTTTACAACAAGATCACATTAACTTTCACCCAAGTCTTCCCAAAGGTCTTACTTGGCACTTTATTGAAACAAAAGCTATAATACATGATTGACACAGTAGCTTAATCATGAGAACACACAAAAACAGTAAGGGTGAATATTGGGTTGTCTCCCAACAAGCACTTTTCTTTAATGCCTTTTAGCTAGGCATGATGATTTCAATGATGCTCACATAAAAGATAAGAATTGAAACATAAAGAGAGAATCATGAATAATATGACTAGCATATTTAAATCTAACTCATGTCCTATGCCTAGGGATTTTGTGAGCACATAATTTATAGAAACAAGAATTAACTAGCATAGGAAGGAAAAACAAGTATAACTTCAAAACTTTAAGCATATAGAGAGGAAACTTGATATTATTGCAACTCCTACAAACATGTATTCCTCCCACATAATAATTTTCAGTAGCATCATGAATGAGTTCAACAATATAACCATCACATAAAGCATTCTTTTCATGATCTACGAGCATAGAAATTTTACTACTCTCCACATAAGAAAAATTCTCCTCATTCGGAATAGTGGGAGCAAACTTCTTCTAAATCCACTTTAGATGATAGCATTATTCATACTCCAAAGATATAAGTGAAGTTCATGGAGCATTCTATAATTAATATAGACTAACCAATATCCAAGCTCAAAATATATAAGTAAAGCACACGAAGCATTCTATAAAACCATACTCAAAAGATTTAAGTGAAGCACAAAGAGCAATTCTATAAGATCATACTTAAAAGATATAAGTGAAGCACATGAAGCATTCTATAAACCAATGAAGGGTTATCTCATACTAGCATGGTTCTTAAAGGAAAAACAAAAAACACAAAGGACACAAATCATGTGAACAAAATAAAAATCAAGGTAGTAATTGTTGAAGAAGAAAGATGGGATGCCAACCGGGGCATCCCCAAGCTTAGATGCTTGAGTATCCTTAGAAATTTGGGTGCCTTGTGAATCCCCAATCTTGAGCTCTTGCCTCTCTTTATTCTTCTCACATCGGTAACTCCTCGTTCTCCGAACACTTCGTCCACACAAAACTTTAACAAAAACTTTATGAGATCCGTTAGTATAATAAAGCAAATCACTACCTTTAGGTACTGTTGCAAACTCATTCCCATTTCATATTAGAACTATATCTACTGTATTCCAACTTCACCATGGTTCATACCCCCCGATACTACCCATAGATTCATCAAAATAAGCGATCAACACATAGAAAACAGAATCTGTCAAAAACAGGACAGTTTGTAGTAATCTGGAAGTTTAGTATACTTCTGTAACTCCAAAAAATTCTTAAAAAATATGAAAATTTAAACAATTTGTACAGAAGTAATGTGCAAAAAGTTTCACTTTCCAGTAAAAAAATGTAAAATACGCGCTACAGCCAAAGTTTCTGTTTTTGTACTGAACATAGTAAACAAGCAATCTAATCATCCTAAAACCGAAGTTTGGCACATTATTTTTATAATACAATGGATATATACAATGGGATAATTATTTTCAGAGAAGCTTCCATGAAATTTTTTACATTGTTTCCATGAGCATGAACACAAGTGCTCAAGGTCGACCCTTATTTCTTCAATGCATAATCTTCCAATCACTTCTCTTATTGAAAAACTTTTTAGGCATGAGAGACAAGTAAATTTTTTTGTATTTTCATTCTTTAAAAAAATTTATGTTTCACCCACAACTAAAAAGAAACAAAAAAGAAAGAAAACAAAATTTATTTAGTGAATAAGAATATCAACCCCACGCTATTGCTCCCCGACAACGGCGCCAGAAAAGATCTTGATAATCCCCAAGTTTAGGGAATCATCGTAGCAATTCCCAAAGGTGGAAGTGATAAGTATCGAGTGTCGAACCCACAAGGAGCTAAAGGTAAGATCAATATTCTCTCAAGTCATGTCTGCCACTGATACGACTCTACGTACACCGAACATTTGCTTCCAACTAGAAACGAGAAATAAAACTACGTTGTGGGTATGAAGAGGATAACTTTGCATGATATCGGAGAGCTAAAATATAAAAGTAGGTGATGTTATCATGAAGTTAGCGGCATCGGCATGCAAGACATGGTATGCTAGCAAGCCGCCCTCTTTTGTGTCATCAAGCTCATCCTTTGCGTGTTCATTTGCATATCACTTGCCCATATGCTTGCATGGAAACATTTTATAGGGATTTCAAGCTTTGGAGGCATTCAAGGTTCAACACAATGGCAAGTGCTTCAACCTTTCCCATTGCTATCGGGTCATCAAGAACGAGGAGAAGTTCAAGGCGCAATATGCCGCACTCAAGTCGCGTGGGGGAAAGAAAGTCGTGGAGGATGTTGGGGAGGGCGAGCTGGCACGGCCGTGGGGGGAGACCAACTCCAAGAAGGAGGACAAGCGAGATGCGGCCAGCAACGCCTTGATCGCAAGCATGGACGGCATGATGAATAAGGACTCAAGGGAGGAGGAGCGCCGGCGTTTCAAGGTGGAGCAAATGGATGCTTTCATGGAGATCCAAAGGAGGAGGCTTGAGCTGGACGTCGAGAAGCAAGCCAAGATGTTCGAGCTAGAGGCGGAGAAGCAAGCCAAGATGCTAGAGATCGAGGCCGCCAATGCCAAGACCAAGGCGAAAGAAGTGGCTCTCGCGAGCATGATGACCGGGGTGGAGATCATGAAGGTGGATCTCAACACCGTGTCACCAAGGAAGAGGCCGTGGTTTGAGAAGATGCAGGCCGACATGCTCAAGTTCGACGACGCGTGATCTATGGCGTTGAGCGCCATCTTTTTTGTATGCCGGCAGGTGTGCCGGCATGACCACGGGAGCCACGATGGCGTGGTCGAACTCAAGTCCCACCTTTTTTTGTGTGCTGGCATGTGTGCCGGCCGGCTGACGAGTGCGCCAGCACGAACTGTGGTGATATTTTCTGAAGCCGGCATTGTATGCCGGCGCTGGCATAATGCCGGCATGAGACATGGCCGCTGGCATGATCAGCCACGAGCATTTTTTATTTAAAAGTTGAATGCGGACATGAAATGGGTCGGCGCGTTGGGCGCACTGCCGAGCCAAAATTGGGCGGACGCCGGACGGGCGGCCGACCCAAACAAACAAAAGGCGGACAAATGCGTCGTCCGTTTGGGTAGGCCTTTGGAGTTGATCTAAGGTGCCAAAACTATGACCGTCACACCTGTCAACATTAAAATAAGAAGACAAGTCCGACAATAAGTGGATTTGGGTCGCTCCGGCTAGGAAGATGACGACGACCACACCTGTCCCACCGCCACCAGCCCCAAACCGACCACACCAATGTTGACCCCACGACGCCATGAAAACATGCGACCATTGTCAGTGCATCCAAGGCATCACCTCCAAGGAGGATAATTTTCACGCCAGAAAAAAGTGATCAATGTGCACAGATCGAACCTGCGCAACATGTTTCACTATTGACCCAAACACTGTACAACACAAACAGCTAGGTTTGCCATGATGGATTCTGTAGGCTCCCAGGGAGAGATCTATGGTTCCTGTCTAGTATCTCAAATGTTACATACAACCTCTTTGTACAGTCAGCAACGGCAAGAGATGGCACTTCACACTGGATACCAATACCTACGGAAAATGGCACGAATCCTGAGCAAACACTGACTAACTTATCGACACCCGCCGTTCCTTCTTCTGCGACACATATGCACGTTAAAGTGCTTGTCTGGCTGGTCGATCCTCATAAAAGTTCTAGAGGAAACCCGCACAGGTTCATGTCTTCGACCGTTACACACTTTCTATCATATCACTCGCTGCTAGCACCGGTGGCCGAGGAAGATCCGTTGCCTGCATGACAAACAAAACCAAGGGCAGTAGAATCAGGTTTTTGCTCAATGCAGTCTTACTTTTTGTACACCGGATCAAACAAGAGTAAGATGATGTCAGCTTACCGGCGAGATGCTGGTCATGTTGCCGAGGGAATTGGTCTGTCCTGGTGGTCTCAGGATCTCGAAGATTGCAAAGGATCTTCGTTATGCTTCGTCATCAGATCATAATTCATCGATGCTAGCTGGGAAATGTTCTGGTTGCAATGGAGGGAAAGATGTTAACTCACCGAGGACAAGATTCAAAGATTGTGGCAAGTCGGATAGGGTTGGTTACCTTGAATGAGAAGTTGCTGAAAGAATATTTCACCGACAGAGGAGGCCCGAACTCTTCCATGCTACCACATTCATCTCCCTGTTAATGGTTTTAGTAGAAATTGAAAATGTGAGGTGACTGCTATAAAATGACTTGGATTACTCTAATTACAACGGGAAGTTAAGAGGGATTGATCTGTTATACATCTTCTTCGTAGTCGCAACTACGTGGACTGCTGCCACAACTCATGCTACTAGTCTCACTTCTGTCATCGTACTCATTGGGGGCCGTAGTGACTTGCTCATCAGCAGCACCCCACGCATGACGACAGGCAAAGTAACTTGTATCATATTCATCGTCTGTACAGGGAATGAACACAGCCTACAAAAAAGAACATGATTATGAGACTTCCATTCGAGGCAGTCTTTTAGTTGCCTGATATTTTGGACTCTGCATTAGCTTAGCTCCTAACCTGCTGTCTAGCAATCATATCCCAATTGATGCCCTTAAAGAACGGATGAGCCTTTACCTGCTCTAATAGCATATTTCAGTTAGCGAGGTTATGTAATATGTGAAATTTCAAAAAAGAGAAATAAGGAAAAGAGTACCTCTCCAGCACCGGTCGCACCTAATCTTTGTACCGGGTTCTCAATTAGCAACCTAGCATGAAAACAAAATGAGTTGAAATAACAATTTTAGCTTGGAGATCTATTCTACTCAGCACATATAACTGTAGATTAGAAACAATATTTTTATGACTCACTTGTCAATCAAGTCATATGCTTCGGAGCTCAGTTCCTGTGGTACTTGTGGCCAAGGTATTTCCCGGTTCATTATGTTGTCAAATATTATCTGCAAGCAACCAATATAATTAATATAGCTGCTGAAAAAACATTCAGAAAGATTATAGCACAGTGGTCCATTCAGAATATTATCTGTAAGCAACCAATATTGTTGATGATCGGTAACATTGTTTATTTACTTTACATTTACCCAAAATAGATATAGGTAACCATTGGTGCACAGGCGTGAATAAATAGCAAATCATTTCGACCAGTCTTCCTCCTTTCAGGAAATTAATTAATTAATCACCATTCTGTAGTTTAACAACTGTTCTGAACAATAACATTGCTTAGTTATCAATTCTAAGTTTTGTGGCTCCAACAGAAAAGAAGTGTATGCTATTAGGATAAATAAATCAAGCCTACATAATACTACCTGTGGATGCTCAGCATTGAATGGAGGAATTCCTACAAGAATCTCGAAGAGAATAACACCAACCGACCACCAATCCGCAGTTGGACCTGCATGAAGAAATAGATAACCAGGGTATTTGCAGTGTTCCACATAGGTTAATAGAAGTGATCAATTAAACACTTTTAAGTCAAAACATGCTCCACATAAGAAGCATACATACCATGGCTCATCCCTAGTAGTATCTCCGGGGCCAAATAGTCAGGAGTGCCCACAGCTGTCTGCTTTTGCCTCTGCTGTCGTTTGTGTGCACGTTGTTCTGCATGTGTTGGTTGATTGTCACCCACTAGAGCACTGCTGACATCTGGACCAGATAAATCATCGGTGCTATTTATAAGACCAACCTTTGATAGCCCAAAGTCAGTCAACTGCATGGAAAGGGGGGGAAATCCAAATCATTCTGCAGCACAACATAACTTAAGACTAGAAAGTAGAGCTTTTGTTTACTTGAATATTTTAATGATCATTTCATAAAAAAAATCTCAAAACACAAAGGGAAACATGTATTATAAGAACATAAATGATAGAAGTACCTAGACTTAACCTTTATATGGCCATCACGGGAGATTAACAAGTTGTCGGGCTTCAAATCACGGTGAATCACATTCAAAGAATGCAGATACTCCAATGCAAGAACCTAAAGGTAGAATGAAATTTCTATTGTTCATCATTTCAAATAAGAATAAAATCTAAGGTGGGATCACCAATACTGTGAGACAGGGCATTATAACTTACCAGTTCTGCTATATATGTCCTTGCCATATCTTCACCCAAACAACCTAAGCCTCTCAAGAGGGAATAGAGATCTCCTCCATTCAAGTACTCCATAACAAGATAAAGGTTTTCCCTACATGTGAAGGAGTAGAAAAATCGAACCTGTCCATTACAGATGGAAGTTAAGTGAAGTCCAGAATCACACCATGCTGAACATTCAACTTACGTACCACAAATGGGTTACGAGCTGATATTAAGATGTCACGCTCCGCCAAGATGCTTTCAACTGCATTCTTGCGGATCATATCAGCTTTCTTCAGCACCTGCGTTCGTGATGATACCATCAAGATTTAGGACTAATGATTAAAACTCACCATTGGAGCTAGCAATGCACATTTTGTGGCAAGCAAAGCTAGCAATGCAAATCGTGTATGGTTCTTAACTTTCATTTATTTTGAAGAGTTCTCTAATTCTCTTGAGCAAGTCATCCATTTAATAACATCATCACTAGTACACAATGAAATAAAGAAATAACAAATGCTATAAGGAGCTTGGAATTTTTTTTATGGAACCTTCTGAGAAATGAACAAACCAAAGCCCAGATGAATTCTTCAATGTTCAGTATAAAGGAGCTAGGACATTGTGAAGGAATTAGCATATGGAAGCTGGCGTTCTGCTCATTACCTTGATGGCAAAAAGGTCTCCTGTTACCCTTTTCTTTGCAAGAAATACACGCCCAAATGCACCACGACTGATTGGCTTTATAATTTCGAAGTCCTCAATTGAGGTACGGTCCTTAAATTTCCCATTTAGCTGGCTTGTTCTTGAGCTTACACTATTCTCCAAAGGACCATCTTCATCTATTGGACCTAAAGATTCGGTGCTCATATCATCTATTTGTCCGCATAATTGCATAAATTTCTCCCTGAGAGCTCACAATGTTAATAAGAGAGTCAGGGTAATATTTCAGGTATCCAACTAGAGTCACAGAAGTGCAGTTATGACAATGATAAATGAATCAGAAGTATTAAGTGGCACAAAGATACATTGAAAACAATCAATATACTTACTGTAATAACTTGGCTATCCTTCTTCCAAAAGTCTCCACAACAAGGGCATCCACATTTCTCGTGTCAATAACAGCATTCAGATCTTCAAGGTAAGAGCTCAAGTCCTCCAGTGAGTTGTACTCTGAACTTTTTATGCTCTCAATGCCTCTAGCGATAGTCAGTAAACTTTCGACCTGCCAAAGGGTAGTATATTGGAAGTTTGGGCCATCAAAGAAGCTTAGTTTATTATAGCCTCTAAATAAAATCAAACAAATAAAACTTGAACGAAGAGTAAAGAAGGATTAACAAACCTGCTGAAAATTCTCTAGTTCGACGAATGCCTTGTGTTTAGTCAGCTGTGATTCTTCGTGGTTAGTTCTTGGTGTCAATAATGGTGACTGCGAAAAGTTTCCTGATGCAGGTGTCAGTGCTCCCTGGCAATTTCATTGACATGATGTCAGCAATCAATTACGATCAAGTCAGAAGAACTTTAATTGTTTGAAACAAGAGAGGCAACTAACTTCTGAAAACAGTTCTGATGATGGCACTGTCAACAGATGAGACAAATCATTATCATGATCCATGGATCCATCGGATTCTTCTGTTAAACTCGATGTGCTAGCTCTTGTGTTCTCAGGATGATGAAATTCCGCATCATGTGGGCTCTTTGCGTCAAAGCAAGCAAGCACCCTCTCAAGCACCTCGGCAACCCTTTGTAGCCGCTTGTCAGTACTCACGCCCTTGGAATCACACCGATCAGCAAGCGTGCATGCTATGAAATGGCCTTCCGCACAAGACATCGGGATCTCAAAATCGCAGATTCTGCATATCATCCTTGGCTTTCCATCAACGATTATTTGTTGGGCCCCTGGGTACTCTGGTGAAATCTCGATCTTGACTGCCGAGTCCCCAAGAGAAGCCAGGCCGTCCGGATGAATGCTAGCTGCGTCAATCCTCTCAACAATCTCATCCATGTCGACCTTGTTCCTGGTTATTGCCTTCTTTGTTGGGGTGATCTTGTCCTCCTTTGCCTCCGCGTTCTTATGGCGAGCAGGAGACGGCAGCTTCTTCCAAGACGATATCTTGCCACTGCTGCCGCTGCCGGGAGAATCACCGGTATCTCCCAAGAAGTGCCGCCCCGCGAAGTCGAGGGTAAGGTGCTTGTGCTCCAGCATCCTCCTCCTTATGAGCCTCTCCTTAAGCTCGGTTAAGCTGGAGGTGCTCCTGCGGCCTAGGTCCGTCGAGCCACCGTTGGTGGACTGCAATGGGTAGAGGCCCAGGTCGCTGAGCTGGTGCAGGCCAAGCACGTGCTGGTGCTTGCCGTCAGCATCAACGCAGTAGCCGCTGAGCTCCTTGCGGAACTGCAGGAGCCGCGTGCAGCGGGTGAGGATGAAGAGGATGCGCGTGTGCGCCTGCTTGAGCGCCCCCCCTGCCGTGGTGAGCTCCTGGCGGCGGTCGTCGAGGGCCTGGACAATGCCCTCGCACTTGACCCAGAACTCCTCGGGGCTCATCTCGGCGCACTTCTGCGTGACGACGAGCAGGTCCTCGAGCGTGACGCGCCAGTACTGTTGGTCCTCCTCGTCGGCCGTGGCCCTCTCGAGGAGGCCAACGAGGTCCCCCGCGAAGACGCCGAGCTCGCAGTCCACCTCCTCCTTGAGCCTGATGAACTTGCTCTTGACGGCGCCGATGAACTCGTCTTCGCCACGCGGCCTGTTCCGCGCGGCCAGGTGATTCTGGTGCGCCGCCGCGCCCCCTGGATTGAGCTCGTGCGAGAAGCTCTTGACGTCCGGCGCCCGCTTCCGCCGCCCGCTCGTCGCCCGCAGGATCGCCCGGAACCGTGGCGAGTCCATCTCCCTCCCTCCCGCCGCGCTCACCGCCGCCCTCCGCGCCTGTCCACCAACGCTGTCCTTCTGCACGCACCGGCGTCAGCCACGCATTACAGCAAACACAACGCCGGCATCACTCACACACCGACCAATCAACCATCCGGCGATCGATCGAGCCTTACCTCCATGATCTCACACCACCGCGCGCTCGTGGGGTCAAAGGGCCTCTGCGATCCGGGGAGGATCCTCCGTCGTCCTCGTCGCGCGCACGACCTCGCCCTCGCATTAAACTATGGCAGCAATGGATGGCGAACCGATCACCCGCCACGCGCGTGCGCGCTCTCTCATTTCGGAGGACGGCGAAAACCAGGACACGTGTCTTTTGGAGGAATTTATAAGTGCCGCGGGGCGCGGGGCCGCGCGTGGGCCGCGCCTAGCACCGAGCGGCGTAGCGGGCCTCTCGCCGCGAAAGCCGGGCGGAACGGAAACCCGGCCCGGGGCCCGGTTATAAAAGCCTCGCTCGCCGCATGCCGCAACTACCGCCGCCTCCTCGAGCGGTCGAGCCCCGGCCTCCCATCTCCGATCTCCGTCTCTCCCGTCCCGCAGCGACGTCGACGCCGGTAGCCACCACGGCCGCCCTCCGCTCCGTGCGAACATTCAAGGCGATGCTGTCGCAGCGGAGACTTTGACGACGGAGCAGGCGCCACCGCCACGAACCAACAGTGGCCGCGTGCGCGCGCGTATGTACACTTCTACCGTTCTACGTGAGCGTGGGCGATCGGTTCACGTCCGTTGACCGGAGGCTGGGGCATAGGTGTACGCAATGGCGGCCAGGGTGCACCACCACCACTACCCCGTGATGGTGTCGGCAGCGGCGTCGCCTGCTAGGTCGGAGGACATGCGGCTGAGGCGGTCGCGTCCGCCTGCCAAGGCGGAGGACAGGCGGCTGAGGCGGTCTCCGCCGGTGTTGGTGGAGAAGGCGCGGCGGCAGGGGCGGCCGTCGCGGGGCGGGGCTGCGGTGGCGGGGACAGCGGCGGGGACGGCAGCTGGGTGCGCGGCCGTGTGCGCCTGCTTCCCGTTCGCCGTGATTGAGCTCGCCGTCCTAGCCACCGTGCGCGCCCCCGCCGCGATGTGCCGCCGCACCATCCGCGAGAGGCGCAACCGGCGACGCGAGGCCCGGGCCATGCGGAAGAAGGAGATGGAGGGCGTCATCCTCGGCGGGGACGCGTCGCCCAAGTCGGTGGCCGCGGCCCAGGCGAAGCACGCCGCGCTGAAGGCGGAGGAGGAAGAGGCGGAGCAGGGGTGGTGCCATTGGCCGGTCAAGCCCGCGGCGGCGGCGGTGGCTGCGGCCGAGGAGCTCGCCGAGGCGGAGAAGGAGGTGTGGGAGCGCTTCTACGGCACCGGCGGCTTCGGGAGGAGCCCGTCGGAGCACGACGAAACGTGGTGATCGCTCGGCGCGCGCCTTCTCCGGCCGGCGGTCTCGTCGGCCTAGTCGGTTTCTTGGCCTTCCTCCCTCCCTTCTTGGGCGGAGAGACACCAAACTCCACTTCTTTAATTTTGCGATTAACGTAGCGTTAGTTGCAACTCTGTTCGTGTTTCTCTTCTCCCAAATTTTGTCTAATTGGGAGGAATGAAAAGAAACCATGCTGCTTGCTTAGGAAAAATTACATAAACACGGTGCATCGTTCCCAAATAAGTGTTCTCGTAAATTATTTTTCATACTTGATTGATCTTTACATATGTTAAGTACTACACATGATACATAAATAAAGGACGCCGATAAATGCCACACGTGTGCGCGTTAGGGGGGCTGCCCATACATTTTGTGTGGTGTATAAGAGGAACAGACCACAGACTCATGTGTGGGCAAAAAAGTAATGCCCACACACCTCTTTTTTTCTCTCCCGATCCCCCTCCCACGCGTGCGTGTGGGCGAAATAGATAACGCCGTATGTCAGGCCTGGTACCTCGTGGTCCCGCACGCCCGCGTGATATTCACCGCTCGTCCATGTTCGTTTAACTGCAGTTGCCATGTCGCTGAACTTCGGTTGCCATGTCGGACAACTACAGTTGTCATGGTTGCTCAACTGCAGTTCTCATGTATGGTCTAATCTACTGCAGTTGCCATGATTTTCAAAACTTTAGGAGTTGCCACCCACTAAACACTAGGCAGTTGCCAAGTAGCAATACAAGAAGGCATGACAAAAAACTATGTTTGGATAAAAGAGAGAGTTGCCATGTGCTCACAAGCACGCTAGGGCAGTTGCCATGTAAAAAAAAGAGTTGTCATCTGCTTACGTGCACGCTACGACAGTTGCCATATACCATGCAAAAACACATGGCAACTTGGGTAAAAAGAGTTGCCATCTGCTTACAAGCAAAGCTATGGCAGTTGTCATATACCTGCAGAAACACATGGCAACTGCCAGCTTTGGGTGTGGGCTAGGAGACGGACGTGTGGGCGAAGTGATAAATGCCCACACACCAACCCCCTCTGCGTGTGTGAAACTAGTGTGTGGGCGAATTACTAAACGCCCACACACCAGCCCCCCGTGTGATGAAAAAAGGACGTGTGGGCGAACGGATGAATGCCCACACACCAGCTTAGTCCTACGTGGCACACAAAAACTGCTAGAACGCGCCAAGATTCGTGCAAAATTGGTTGGACGAGGATCCATGCGTGTGGGCGAGTTGCCAGACGCCCACACGTGTGGGCGTTAACATTTTCGTAAATAAATGGATGCAACTGAAATGAAAACATAAAAATATGGACTTGGTTTCATATTTAAAAATGATGTTTTTTCAGAGGAATATTAAAATATGATGTTATAAAAACCATTTCTCTAGTGCAAACAATTGATAGCATTTGTTTTCATAGCTAAAAAAACCTTGCACGAATCTCAACCGTACTTGGTGTTGACTAAGAAAGGAAAAATCTGTCGGCGTGAATCTATGGTAATTTAAAATGCTTATTAAGCTGGCGTTTATATGCATGGTGCTTAGGATTGATACATGGATTTGAGGATTTCTTGCAAGGTGGCATCCAAAATTCCTCTTCGGTGATGGTCGGCCTTTCGACATGATTTACCCTCCATTTTCTGTGATGTTTGCGACAATGTGATTTCTATGTATATGCATACTGACATGTAAGCATTGTATTCTCTCACGAGACTACAAGAAACCAAAAGCATGGATGAAGTATCTTATGAAAACTGCTTTCAAGTGGAAGATCGAACTTCGAGAGACTGAGTCGGCACATCATTTTAAGGTTGACGAAGTTGCCACATATGCCTTCGTAGTCGACGGAAACGCCTCCTCCTGCTGAACATACATCGCCAGATGGCTTGGAATAAATTCAGAAAAATGTCAAGTCTGGGACTTGAACTCAATAAGCTTAGACGAGGTTGGATGTTGACACTAAGAATAAAAAGATAGTTGCCTAGTTGTCCCAGTGATAAGCTCGAGGTAAAGAGAATATGAACCCCTTTTAGCGAACCGCAACACTGGACCCCTTGATCGAAACACATCTAGTTTGATGAATGGGCTGGCCAACAGCCTAATTTATGAGAGGACTTCGTTTCGGCCTCTGGAGTAGCAGCCCATAGAATAACTGGGCCAGTGGGAGAGATGACTGCACACAGGATATCCAACAAGCATAAACATTCAATCGCAAAAACAGACGGCCAAAAACACAAATCGATGAGAAGACTTGCCTTAAGCTCAGTTTTACTGTCCTAAATATTATCAACATTACGTACTTTTCCTTACTCAGCCCCGACGCATAGGGCATGGGTGTAGTTCTAGGTCATTGATTTGACTAACTAAATATGTATTATACATAACAAAAATTGTATTAGAAAACCATGTTCACATATGAATCCAATGATATGCTTTTGATGACATATGACACATTTTTTGTTAGTCAAATCAATTACCTATTGTGACGCCCCGAGACCGATGTGCCAGGTGTCCTCTAGTTATTCGTTGTTGTTGCCTTGTCATTATTTGCGTGTCATGCATCTCATAACATGTCATCATGTACATCGCATTTGCATACATGTTCGTCTCATGCATCCGAGCATTTTCCCTGTTGTCCGTTTTGCAATCCGGCGCTCCTATGTCCTCCGGCGTCCCATTTTACCTTTTTTCGTGTGCGTGCGTTAAACATTTTCGGTTTGGACCGAGACTTGTCATGCGGCCTTGGTTTACTACCGGTAGACCGTCTGCCAAGTTTCGTATCTTTTGGACTTCGTTTGATACTCCAACGGTTAACCGAGGGACCGAAAAGGCCTCGTGTGTTGCAGCCCAACACCCCTCTAAAGTGGCCCAAAACCCACCTAAACCTCCTCCATCATCTCGGTCGTTTGATCACGATCGCGTGGCCAAAAACCGCACCTCATTTAGACTCTCCTAACTCCCTCTACCTATAAATATGTGCATCCCGTCCATTTTCACGGACAAAACCCTAGAATTTTCCCTCCGCGCCGTGCCGGACATGTCCGACCTCATGCCGGACGCGTCCACGGCCCGCTGCAGCGAATCAGGAGCTGCCACTTGTCCATGCCGCCGTCCCCGCGCCGCCGGGCCCGAGACGCCCAGATCCGGCCCTCTAGGCCCGATCCCCGCCGCCGCCAGGTCCCGCGCGCCGCCCGCCGGCTGTACCTCGCCGCGCCGCCCGTCCCCGCCGCCTTTGCCGTCAGCTCCGGCCGCCGCCGAACGCCGCCGCTCGTCGTCGGCGCTCTCCGACATCGCCTCGCCGGCGCGACATAGACGGAAGCCGCCCGCGCCGCCTCCTTCACTCGGCCCCGCCGGCGCAAGCGCCGCCCGCCGCCTCCACGGCGCCCCGCGCCGCCCGCAGCCCGCGGCCGCGCCGGAGTCGACCTCCGCCACCATCTTCCTCGCCTCCGGCCTCCTCGCCGTCGCCGGAACCGTTCCGCTCCGGATCTGGATCAGGTGGGATCAGATCCACCAGTCCTTCGAACCAAATGCGCCCCGCCGTCCCGCTCCGCTCCGTCCCGGGATCTCCCCGTCCAACTTCCACGAGGTCTAATTTTTCTCCAAGTCCTAGATCTGCATACTTTTCATGCCATAACTTCATCACCGTTGCTCCGATTCGTGCGTGTAGCATATCAAAATGTTCGCCTCGACGAGTACATCATTTCGTCCCATTGCATCATTTTCTTTTGAGTTAATCTTGATGCTTGAAATGCTGTTAGAAGAGGGCTATGTGATGATTGTTTCAGATCTGTTTCAGCAAATGCACTTTTGTCATTTTTGCCATGATTAATGTGTGCATGCTATGATCCTGAGCTCTACATGTGTTTGGTAGAATGCCATGCCATATTTACAGGGGTGTATGCCATGTATTTTTGTGATCTTTGTGGTGACTAGCACAAGCATGCAAAGTAGGCTACTCAATGATGCTGATTTCAGGGACTTGGAATTTCACTAAGTCCTTGTCCTGCTGTAATTTTTGTCATATGTTCATGTTGTTTTCTAGTGATCCGTGCCTCTTTTAAGGATAATCAGTAAGGATGTTTTGTAGATATTGTGGTGCTCTATCCATCCATATCTTTGTTTGCATTTATGGAGCACCCTAGCTTAAGTCAATCGAGCTCTACTTTTGCTATAAAATGTTCCTCGCAGATTGTTAACATGTTTAGCGATTTTGCCGGGCTTGTTGTTGTTGATCCGTGCATGCTATGTTGTTGTTCTTGCCATGTCTAGCTTCTATGCCATGTCTATTTGATGGGTGTATGCTTAGTTTGTCATGCAATGCCTCGTAGTGAGTGCATCGAGCTCGTAAACATGCCTACTCGTTGACTGTTTTGCCATGCTCCAGTTTTTCACTAAGTCTGAATCTGTTTATGTTTTTGCTATGTTCACATGCTTGCAATTGTATTTTCTGATCCATTTTGGCTCATGGTCACTAAGGGACTTTTGTTATATGCTTTGAGTAGCTTCATGCCATGTCTTGCTTTGTCACGATATGTTCCTATAGCATGTAGTTTTCATGCTCTCAAGATTGCTTCCTGATGATAAATTCCTGACTTGCTGTTAATTTCACTAAGTCTGAAACCTGTAATCATTTGCACTTTTGCCATGATTGTTTGAACCTGTTAATGAGTGAATTAGTCATAGCTCAGTGTTCATCTTTTGTCAAGCATCATGAGTGGATCCCTGCCATGTATTTTGTTGCTATGTTTGAGTGCTGTAGAATATTTATCTTGATGCATTTAGAAGGCTACTTGCTGTTTATCGCAGACCGGTGCCATATTTGTTTTGCTTGCCATTTCCAAACCGTGCATCCGATTCCAGAGATATTTATATTGATTTCGACCGAAATCAACTCCTCTTTCCAGTGGCACTCTTGGTTTTCCAAGTTGAGGCCAGGTTCAATCATTTCCTTTCCAAATCATGCATATGCATCACATACCGCATCCTGCATATCATGCCATGATCATGTGTTGGTTGTTTACTATGTTGTGTGCTTTTTTCCGGTGTTGCTTCTTCGGATTGGTTCCGATTACGTCGCGTTTTTGAGGACCCGTTCGACTACGTCCATTTGTGTTCTTCATGGACTCGTTCTTCTTCCTTGCGGAAATTCAGGCAAGATGACCATACGCTCGAAATCACTTCTATCTTTGCTTGCTAGTTGCTCGCTCTTTTGTTATGCATATGCCGCGATACCTACCACTTGCTTATCATGCCTCCCATATTGTTAAGCCAAGCCTCTAACCCATTTTGTCCTAGCAAACCGTTGTTTGGCTATGTTACCGCTTTGCTCAGCCCCTCTTATATCGTTGTTAGTTGCAGGTGAAGATTGAAGCTTGTTCCATGTTGGAACATGGATATTTTGTTGGGATATCACAATATCTCTTATTTAATTAATGCATCTATATACTTGGTAAAGGGTGGAAGGCTCGGCCTTATGCCTGGTGTTTTGTTCCACTTTTGCCGCCCTATTTTCCGTCATATTGGTGTTATGTTCCCGGATTTTGCGTTCCTTACACAGTTGGGTTATAATGGGAACCCCTTGACAGTTCGCCTTGAATAAAACTCCTCCAGCAAGGCCCAACCTTGGTTTAACATTCGCCACCTAGCCTCTTTTTCCCTTGGGTTAGGCCAGCCCAAGGGTCATCTTTATTTTACCCCCCCCCCCGGGCCAGTGCTTGTGTAAGTGTTGGTCCAAACTAGAGCCCCTTGCAGCGCCACCTCGGGGAAACTCGAGGGCTGGTTTTAGTTGTACGGATTGCTTATCCGGTGTGCCCTGAGAATGATATATGTGCAGCTCCTATCGGGATGTCGGCGCATCGGGTGGTCTTGCTGGACTTGTTTTACCATTGTCAAGGATATCTTGTAACCGGGATACTGAGTCTGATCGGATTGTCTTGGGAGAAGGAATATCCTTCGTTGACCGTGAGAGCTTGTGATGGGCTAAGTTGGGACACCCCTGCAGGGTTTTGAACTTTCGAAAGCCGTGCCCGCGGTTATGGGCAGATGGGAATTTGTTAATGTCCGGTTGTAGAAAACCTGAAGTTGATCTTAATTAAAATACATCAACCGCGTGTGTAACTATGATGGTCTCTTCTCGGCGGAGTCCGGGAGGTGAACACGGTGTTGGAGTTATGCTTGACGTAGGTTGTTCTAGGATCACTTCTTGATCATAGTTTTATCGATCGTGCCTTGCCTTCTCTTCTCGCTCTCATTTGCGTATGTTTAGCCACCATATACGCTAGTCGCTTGCTGCAGCTCCACCTCATACCTTTACCTTTACCCATAAGCTTAAATAGTCTTGATCGCGAGGGTGTGAGATTGCTGAGTCCCCGTGGCTCACAGATACTTTCAAAACCAGCTTGCAGGTGCCGATGAAACCGTACAGGTGACGCAACCAAGATCAAGGAGGAGCTCGATGAAGATCTTGTCCTTTGTGTTGTTTCGTTCTAGTTGATCAGTAGTGGAGCCCAGTCGGGACGATCGGGGATCTGTGTAGTATTTGGGGTAGTCTTCTTTTTATTTTGGTTCCGTAGTCGGACCTTGATTGTATTTGGATGATGTAATGATTTATTCATGTATTGTGTGAAGTGGCGAGTGTAAGCCAACTATGTATCATTTTCCCTTATTGTATTACATGGGTTGTTGTGAAGATTACCTCACTTGCGACATTTCTTTCAATGCGGTTATGCCTCTAAGTCGTGCTTCGACACGTGGGAGATATAGCCGCATCGAGGGTGTTACAAATTGGTATCAGAGCCTTCCCCGACTTAGGAGCCCTCCTGCTTGATCGAATCGTTGGCGTTGTTGAGTCTAGAAAAATGTTTTGAGTCTTTTAGGATTATATATATATCGGAGAGTAGGACTTCTTTTTACTCCTCAGTCCCTTCGCCGCTCTGGTGAGGCATTCCGACATAGAGTTTTGACTCTTCTCTTCTCAAATTTCACTAAATTTTTTTAGGATCACGCGGGTATCATGGAATCGTTCCGATGGTTTTGTGACAAGAACATTGTTCTTGGTGCCTCCTGCCATTTAGGGGTTGTGGCAGTGTCCCGGGGAGTTGAGCTCCAAGGTGTTGTCGTCACAATTTTATCGTTGCAATCTAGAATACCCGAGTTTCGCCGACATCGAAAATCTCTTTTATGCAGTTGTTGGTGAGATAACCTCGACGCCACCCAGTACTAGGGCGGGAGTTCGGGAGTATTGCCATAACTCGTATAACGGATGCTTTTCGAAGGTTGAGGTAAATGATTTCCGAAGGTTTCTTGGTTATGTGTTGAAGGATGGATACAGCTGGATGTAGGATTTGCTAGTTTTGGGTGAGATATTATGCTTCCCCTGTATCCCCAACACCTGATTGCATAACCGGAAAATTTTGGGAGTTTATAAGTGGGAATTCAAGTAGCTCTTAGGATATCTTTCCGACAGATGCATGATATGAAATTGGGGTTCGACGTCTAGTGGTCTGCCTATTCATGGTTGGTTTTACAGTGGTCTCGTTGTGTCTTAAAGAGTCCTTGGCTATGCTGACTCGGGGACGCTTCGTATGTCATATGCACTGCCTTGTACATGATGGTGCTGTACGATCGAGCCCGTGTAGGCCCCACCACGAAAACTTCGGACGAAATCTCTATCATATGTTTGTTCTGGCTTATTCTGCAAGCCAATCCTTTGTTTTGTTTGAGTTGTGGTATTCGAGTTGCTTCGAAGTCAAATGTTGATTCCATACCTTTCCTAAGCGGTGTTCTCATGTTCCTATGTGAATACCAATCCTTCATGATCATCGAGATTGTCATGTCAATCCGTTTCAACTAGTGTGTTTCTCTTCAAGTGGATCCGATCATTTCAACATCTGCAAGATCAACTCAAGTCTTCTCAATGGTGTTTGTTTCATTCGTCTCCAAGTTGCCTTTGTTTTCCCGCCCACCCTCCCTTTTTCTTCAAGGACTCAGATGCCTTAATCAAGTATCCTTTTATTGATGGGAAGTCTCTCCATTTTCTTCCGTCAATATTTCTTATCCGATGATTCTCATGAAGATTCTAACGAAGCTTCATGTTCATCATTCTTCATTATTTTTCTTCTTCGGTGGACCAAATTCAAGCTGTGTTGATCATACCCTTTTCCTTGTTTCAAATACCTTCTCATGCCGGTGCACTTTATTATCATTCCACTTCTCGCTATTTATTGTTCCGGAGTGCTCAAGATATCTCGGAGATTCGTGTTCCACTCTGCTTTCGTTCCAGCTTTTGCGAGGATGTTACCTCATTCAAGCCATTTATTTCAACCGGCGCAATCTCTCTTTTAAATTGTTCAACGGTGTTTCTTTTGAGTGGGCCCTAGCCCACATGTCTTTTCCCAGGATCTTGCCTGACTCTTCTCATTCTCCTAGAGCTATCCTAAATTCCTTTTTCAAAGTTTGACGTAAGAATGAGTTATCATCAGTCTAATGTTTTTCTCCAAGATTTTGTTTCAAATTATTTTCATCGTTGGCTCAACCTCTTCACCTTGGATTATTCCGGAGTATCTCAACAATTCATGGTGGCGTTTCTCGTAGTCATTCTCAGATGGGAAGACCGAAGAATATTTTTCTCTCAATCTTGCTCCATTCTCTTCAAGATTCGTGATTCTAGCTTGTTGCCATCCTCTCGTAATTATTTTCGATTGTGGGAATTCTTTTCACCCATCCGGAGTAGTTCAAGATTCTTTTTAGTTTTATTCTCCGAAGCCCATCATTTCAGAAGAATTATTCATTCTCAGCTTTCAGCTCTCGTTCTCCAAATCTTACCGGTGCATCATTCAAGTATTCTCTTGTCAGCTCGTGACCTCTTCGTTCTTATGTATCTAAATCCCCTCAAGTATCCCGATTCATTCTCTAATTCTTACCGGCGATTCATCCTGTTACTTCATTCGTTGTTCAATTCTTACGGTGGTTCTTCCATATTTCTCTTCCTTCTTTATCATATCAATTTATTCGATGTTCCAATCCTACCGGTGGTTTGTTGAAGACATTCTCAAGTTTATGTTATATCTCTCTTAATCTTTTCTATGAGAATAAGTAATATGTCAAATCCGTTGATTGTCATCAATTTAATTGGTGAAGGATAAGCATAATGTAATTCTTATTCTTGTTTCATCGAGTGAATTCAATTCCTTATTCCAGAGGTTCATCAAATTCTTGATCTCATTTGTTCTTCTTTCTTTTTCGGAGTTCTAGTTTTCCGCTTTATCTCATCACGAAGTTCCATCTTAAATCATTACAAGGTTTCACCTTGTGTTTTCAACTTCTCTTTCTTGTCGTTATCCTTTGTTACCAGAGTTCTCCATGGAGGCCCATCATGATGGTTCATCAAGGATTTAATTCCTTCTCAAAGTGTTCATCAAGATTCTTTTCAGACGAGCTCAAGCATTCTTCATCTTGCAATCCGGAGTGCAATTCTTTCTTCCACATCATTGGAGGTGGTATTATGTCATTCTTGATATTTTGAGTTCATGTTTCGTGATTCACATGTTGTTAAGAATGAGGTATTTTAAATCCAGCAATCTCGTCATTGGAGTTATCTTGTGTCAAATTTCACCTAAAGCCTCCCCTAAGGATTGTTGCTATTTATGGTGCTCTTAAAGGACCCAAGTTCTTCTTTATCCTTCCGATGAACAAGTTCCTCGTCTTCTTGTTCTTATCAATCCAATCTTACTTTCGTTAGTGGCAGAATTTCACCTCATAATTTCAAGATGTTTTCCATAAGTCCACTACAACCGTGTTCTTTTCGTTGTTGGTTTTCCAACAACTCCGTGCGACCCTTCTCTTTAAAATGCTTTTCAAGCTCATCGGAGGTAGAAGATGTTGTTTTCTTCTCTGTTCTTTTGTTTCGACGATCCAACTTCTATTCTTTCATTCGGGAGGCATTGTGATATTGCTTTCTTCAACCATCAACCCGTTTCATCAAAGATCATGTTCTTTCCTGTGCTTATCCATCTAACCGGAGTGTCGTGTCATCTCTTCTAGTTCTTTTCATCTTATAAAGTCTTGCATCCCTTCTCAACCAGAGTGCTGCCCGAAGTTGTTCTTCCTTGTTCCTCTTTACTAACGGAGGTTTTCAACTTTGTTCATCTTTGTTGTATCCTTTATTTCAAATTTGCTCAACCTTTCAAGGTTCTTTAGTTTCGCTCGTTTTTCAAAGAAGCAACTTAGTTTTACCTCTTCTCTTTCTCTTCCATTTTCCCTCCGGTGCCATTCTAGATCTCGGGACGAGATCCTCTCGTAGTGGTGGAGTGTTGTGACGCCCCGAGACCGATGTGCTAGGTGTCCTCTAGTTATTCGCTGTTGTTGCCTTGTCATTGCTTGCATGTCATGCATCTCATATCATGTCATCATGTGCATCGCATTTGCATACATGTTCGTCTCATGCATCCGAGCATTTTCCCTGTTGTCCGTTTTGCAATCCGGCGCTCCTATGTCCTCTGGCGTCCCCTTTTACCTCTTTTCGTGTGCAAGTGTTAAACATTTTCGGTTTGGACCGAGACTTGTCATGTGGCCTTGGTTTACTACCGGTTGACCTGTAACACCCTCGATGCGGCTATATCTCCCACGTGTCGAAGAACGACTTAGAGGCATAACCGCATTGAAAGCAATGTCGCAAGTGAGGTAATCTTCGCAAACAACCCATGTAATACAATAGGGGAAAAGATACATAGTTGGCTTACAATCACCACTTCACACAAATACATGAATAAAGCATTACATCACACAAATACAATCAAGGTCCGACTATGGAACCAAAATAAAAGAAGAACCCCAAATGCGACACGGTCCCCGATCGACCCCACTGGGATCCACTACTGATCAACTAGAACGAAACAACACAAAGGGCAAGATCTTCATCAAGCTCCTCCTTGAGCTTGGTTGCGTCACCTGCTCGGCAACATCGGCACCTGCAAACTGGTTTTGGAAGTATCTGTGAGCCACGGGGACTCAGCAATCTCACACCCTCGCGATCAAGACTATTTAAGCTCATAGGTAAGGTAAAAGGTGTGAGGTGGAGCTGCAACAAGCGACTAACATATATGGTGGCTAACATACGCAAATGAGAGCGAGAAGAGAAGGCAAAAGCACGGTCGAACAACTATGATCAAGAAGTGATCCTAGAACAACCTACGTCAAGCATAACTCCAACACCGTGTTCACTTCCCGAACTCCACCGGAAATATATCATCACGGTTACACACACGGTTGATGTATTTTAATTAAGGTCAACTTCAGGTTTTCTACAACCGGACATTAACAAATTCCCATGTGCCCATAACCGCGGGCACGGCTTTCAAAAGTTCAAATCCTTGCAGGGGTGTCCCAACTTAGCCCATCACAAGCTCTCACGGTCAACGATGGATATTCCTTCCAGCGGGAAGACCCGATCAGACTCGGAATCCCGGTTACAAGACATCCTCGACAATGGTAAAACAAGTCCAGCAAGACCACCCGCTGTGCCGACAAATCCCGATAGGAGCTGCACATATCTCGTTCTCAGGGCACACCGGATAAGCTAAGCGTACGGGAGCCAACGTAACCCAAGTTGCCAAGGGACGGCCCCACACGGTGCTCTGGATTGGACCAACACTCAGAGGAGCACTGGCCCGGGGGTTTAAATAAAGATGACCCTTGAGTCTGCAGAACCTAAGGGAAAGAAAAGTCTAGGTGGCGAATGGTAAAACCAATGTTGGGCCTTGCTGCAGGAGTTTTATTCAAGGCGAACTATCAAGGGGTTCCCATTATAACCCAACCGCGTAAGGAACGCAAAATCCGGGAACATAACACCGATATGACGGAAACTAGGGTGGCAAGAGTGGAACAAAACACCAGGCATAAGGCCAGGCCTTCCACCCTTTACCAAGTATATAGATGCATTAATTAAATAAGATATATTATGATATCCCAACAAGTAAAACATGTTCCAATAAGGAACAACATCTCCATGTTCCAACAAGGAACAAACTTCAATATTCACCTGCAACTAACAACGCTATAAGAGGGGCTGAGCAAAGCGGTAACGTAGCCAGACAACGGTTTGCTAGGACATGGTGGGTTAGAGGTTTGGTTCAACAATATGGGTGGCATGATAAGCAACTGGTAGGTATCATAGCATAGGCATAGCAAAAGAGCGAGCAACTAAGCATGCAAAGATAGAAGTGATTTCGAGGGTATGGTCATCTTGCCTGAGATCCCGCAAGGAAGAAGAACGAGTCCATGAAGAAGATAAACAGACGTAGACGAACGGGTCCTCACAAATGCGATGTTATCGGAACCAACCCGGAGAAGAAAACACCGGAAAGAAGCACACAACATAGTAAACAACCAACACATGAACATGGTATGATATGCGGGATGCGGTATGCGATGCATATGCATGATTTGCAAGGGAATGAAAGAACCTGGCCTCAACTTGGAAATCCAAGAGTGCCACTGGAAAGGTGAGGTGATTTCGGTTGAAATCGATATAAAGATCATCGGAATCGGATGCACGGTTTGGAAATGGCAAGCAAAACAAATATGGCACCGGTCTGCGATAAACAGCAAGTAGCCATCTAAATGCATCAAGATAAGTATGCTACAGCACTTAAACATGTCAACAAAATACATGGCAGGAATCCACTCAAGATGCTTGACAAAAGATGAACACTGAGCTACGGCTAATTCATCCACTAACAGGTTCAAACAAGCATGGCAAAAGTGCAAATGATAAACAGGTTTCAGACTTAGTGAAATTAACACAAGCCTGGAATTTCAGATCAGGTAGCACACTTCGGAGCATGAAAACTATATGCTACAGGAACTTAACATGGCGAATCAAGGTATGACATTGAGCTACTCAAAGAGCTTAACAAAATTCCCTTAGTGACCTTGAGCCAAAAGGGATCAGAAAATCCAATTGCAAGCATGTGAACATGACAAAAACATAAACAGATTACAGACTTAGAGAAAAACTGGAGCATATGAATCTGTTAACAAGTAGGCATGTTTACGAGCTCGATGCACTCACTACAGAGCAAGGCAAGACAAACCAAGCATACACGCATTAAGAATACATGTTATATAAGCTATACATGGCAAGAACAACAACATAGCATGCACGGATCAACAAGAACATCCTCGGCAAAATCGCTAACAAGTAGACAATCTGCCAGGAATTACGAAATAGCAAAAGTAGAGCTTGATTGACTCAAGCTAGGGTGCTCCATAAATGCAAACAAAGACATTGATGTATAGAGCACTACAAGATTAAAAAATCATCCTTACTGATAATCCTCAAAAGAGGCACGGATCACTTGGAAACAACATGAACATATGACCTATTGATAAGAACAGATCAAGGACTTGGTGAAATTGCTAAGTCCCTGAAATCAGCATTAACAAATGCACTACTTTGCAAGCTTGTGCTAGTCACCACATATGTCACAAAAATACATGGATAGCACCTCTGTAAGATGACAAAGCATATAACAAAACACATGTAGAGCTCAGGGGCATATCATGCACACATTAATCATGCCAAAAATGACAAATAGCTATTTGGTGCAGCAGATCTGACAATTAACTCAAATAGCTCTCTTCCAATAGCATTTCAGGCATCAAGATGAGCTCAAATGGAAATGATGCAATGAGATGAAATGATGTACTCTCTGAGACGAACATTTTGATATGCTACACGCCCAAAATGGATCTACAGATGCGGAGTTACGACATGATGAATATGGGCATTTGAAACTGGTAATCTCGGGGACTTAGTGGAATTTTACCCCGCGGGAAAAGTCAACCCGGGACGAGGAGATCCGGGACGGGGTGGATCCGATTCGGGATGGCGCCGTTTGGTTGGAGGAGGTGGTGGATCTGATCCCGGCGAACGGATCCGGCCGGAGTGGAGCTCCAGCGAGCTTCGCGAGCTTCGGCGAGAGGTGATGACTCCGGCGAGGCGCGGTGGACCTCCGGCTGCTCGGCGGCGGCCGGGAGCCGGAATGGACGGCGGCGAGGCGGCGGAGCCGCGTCGGCGTGAAGGGCGGTGGCGCCGGACGGCGGCCGTGGCCGGCGAAGGCGGCGGAGTGCAGCGCGGCGAGGAGGTGGCGGCACCGGCGATGGATTCGTGCGGCGGCGCGTGGTGTACTTCGACGAGAGGCGCGGGAAAGGCGCTGGAGTGGCGGCAGCCCGAACTGGCCCAGGGCGGGCCCGATCTGGGCTCCCTCGGGCCCGACGGCGGGGAGGAGGCAGGGGGGCAACCTGTCACCTCCTGGTTGGTCGCGGGAGGCGGTGAGCTGAGGTGGCAGCTCCCGATAGGGCGGAGCGAGGTGGAAGAAATGTCCGACGATGCGGAGGGAGTGGATCTAGGGTTTCGTGTGCGCGAGAATTTCGGAGGGAGACACATATTTATAGGTAGAGGGAGCTAGGAGAGTCCAAATGAGGTGCGGTTTTCGGCCACGCGATCGTGATCGAACAACCGAGATGATGGAGGAGGTTTAGGTGGGTTTTGGGACACTTTGGAAGGGTCTTGGGCTGCATCACACGCGAGGCCTTTTTGGTCCCTCGGTTAACCGTTGGAGTATCAAATGAAGTTCAAATGGTACGAAACTTGACAGGCGGTCTACCGGTAGTAAACCAAGGCCGCATGACAAGTCTCGGTCCAATACGAAAACATTTAACACCCGCACACGAAAAGAGGTAGAAAGGGACACCGGATGACATAGGAGCGCCGGATTGCAAAACGGACAACGGGGAAAATGCTCGGATGCATGAGACGAACATGTATGCAAATGAAATGCATATGATGACATGATATGCAATGCATGACACGCAAGCAATGACAAGGCAACAACAGAGAATAACTGGAAGACACCTGGCACATTGGTCTCGGGGCGTTACAAGACCGCCTATCAAGTTTCGTATCTTTTGGACTTCGTTTGATACTCCAACGGTTAACCGAGGGACCGAAAAGGCCTCGTGTGTGTTGCAGCCCAACACCCCTCCAAAATGGCCCAAAACCCACCTAAGCCTCCTCCATCATCTCGGTCGTTTGATCATGATCGCGTGGCCGAAAACCGCACCTCATTTGGACTCTCCTAGCTCCCTCTACCTATAAATATGTGCACCCCATCCATTTTTGCGCACGAAGAATTTTCCCTCCGCGCCGCGCCGGACGCGTCCAACCGCCCGCCGCAGCGAACCAGGAGCTGCCACCTGTCCATGCCGCCGTCCCCGCGCCGCCGGGCCCGAGACGCCCAGATCCGGCCCTCCAGGCCCGATCCCCGCCGTCGCCAGGTCCCACGCGCCGCCCACCGGCCGTACCTCACCGTGCCGCCCGTCCCCGCCGCCTTCGCCGTCAGCTCCAGCCGCCGCCGAACGCTGCCGCTCTCCGACGTCGCCTCGCTGGCGCGACCTCGCCGGAAGCCGCCCGCACCGCCTCCTTCACTCAGCCCCGCCGGCGCAAGCGCCGCCCGCAGCCCACGGCCGCACCGGAGTCGACCTCCGCCGCCATCTTCCCCGCCTCCGGCCTCCTCGCGGTCGCCGGACCCGGTCCGCTCCGGATCTGGATCAGGTGGGATCAGATCCACCAGTCCTTCGAACCAAACGCGCCCCGCCGTCCCGCTCCGCTCCGTCCCGGGATCTCCTCGTCCAACTTCCGTGAGGTCTAATTTTTCTCTAAGTCCCAGATCTGCATACTTTTCATGCCATATTCATCAGGCAATAACTTCATCACCGTTGCTCCGATTCGTGCGTGTAGCATATCAAAATGTTCGTCTCGACGAGTACATCATTTATCCCATTGCATCATTTTCTTTTGAGCTCATCTTGATGCCCGAAATTCTGTTGGAAGAGGGCTATGTGATGATTGCTTCAGATCTGTTTCAGCAAATGCATTTTTGTCATTTTTGCCATGATTAATGTGTGCATACTATGATCCTGAGCTCTACATGTGTTTTGTAGAATGCCATGCCATCTTTACAGGGGTGTATGCCATGTATTTTTGTGATCTTTGTGGTGACTAGCACAAGCATGCAAAGTAGCCTACTCAATGATGCTGATTTCAGGGACTTAGGATTTCACTAAGTCCTTATCCTGCTGTAATTTTTATGCCATATGTTCATGTTGTTTTCTAGTGATCCGTGCCTCTTTTGAGGATGATCAGTAAGGATGTTTTGTAGATATTGTGGTGCTCTATCCATCCATGTCTTTGTTTGTATTTATGGAGCACCCTAGCTTGAGTTAATCGAGCTCTACTTTTGCTATAAAATGGTCCTGGCAGATTGTTAACATGTTTAGCGATTTTGCCGAGCTTGTTGTTGTTGATCCGTGCATGCTATGTTGTTGTTCTTGCCATGTCTAGCTTCTATGCCATGTCTATTTGATGGGTGTATGCTTAGTTTGTCATGCAATGCCTCGTAGTGAGTGCATTGAGCTCGTAAGCATGCCTACTCGTTGACTGTTTTGCAATGCTCCAGTTTTTCACTAAGTTTGAATCTGTTTATGTTTTTGCTATGTTCACATGTTTGCAATTGTATTTTCTGATCCATTTTGGCTCATGGTCACTAAGGGACTTTTGTTATATGCTTTGAGTAGCTTCATGCCATGCCTTGCTTTGCCATGATATGTTCGTGTAGCATGTAGTTTTCATGCTCTAAAGATTGCTTCTTGATGATAAATTCCTGACTTGTTCATTTCACTAAGTCTGAAACCTGTAATCATTTGCACTTTTGCCATGATTGTTTGAACCTGTTAATGAGTGAATTAGCCGTAGCTCAGTGTTCATCTTTTATCAAGCATCATGAGTGGATCCGTGCCATGTATTTTGTTGCTATGTTTGAGTGTTGTAGGATATTTATCTTGATGCATTTAGAAGGCTACTTGCTGTTTATCGCAGACCGGTGCCATATTTGTTTTGCTTGCCATTTCCAAACCGTGCATCCGATTTCGGTCATCTTTATATCGATTTCGACCGAAATCAACTCCTATTTCCAGTGGCACTCTTGGTTTTCCAAGTTTAGGCCAGGTTCAATCATTCCTTTCCAAATCATGCATATGCATCACATACCGCATCCCGCATATCATGCCATGATCATGTGTTGGTTGTTTACTATGTTGTGTGCTTCTTTCCGGTGTTGCTTCTTCGGGTTGGTTCCAATTACGTCGCGTTTGTGAGGACCCGTTCGACTACGTCCATTTGTCTTCTTCATGGACTCGTTCTTCTTCCTTGCGGGAATTCAGGCAAGATGACCATACCCTCGAAATCACTTCTATCTTTGCTTGCTAGTTGCTCGCTCTTTTGCTATGCCTATGCTGCGATACCTGCCACTTGCTTATTATGCCTCCCATATTGTTAAGCCAAGCCTCTAACCCATCTTGTCCTAGCAAACCGTTGTTTGGCTATGTTACCGCTTTGCTCAGCCCCTCTTATAGCGTTGTTAGTTGCAGGTGAAGATTGGATCTTGTTCCATGTTGGAACATGGATATTTTGTTGGGATATCACAATATCTCTTATTTAATTAATGCATCTATATACTTGGTAAAGGGTGGAAGGCTCGGCCTTATGCCTGATGTTTTGTTCCACTCTTGCAGCCCTAATTTCCGTCATATCGGTGTTATGTTCCCGGATTTTGCGTTCCTTACACGGTTGGGTTATAATGGGAACCCCTTGACAGTTCGCTTTGAATAAAACTCCTCCAGCAAGGCCCAACCCTGGTTTTACCATTCGCCACCTAGCCTCTTTTTCCCTTGGGTTAGGCCAGCCCAAGGTCATCTTTATTTTAACC
>NC_041388.1:24367132-24389264 GCF_002162155.2 Triticum dicoccoides
GCCCCTTGCAGCGCCACCTCGGGGAAACTCGAGGGCTGGTTTTAGTTGTACGGATTGCTTATCCGGTGTGCCCCGAGTACGAGATATGTGCAGCTCCTATCGGGATGTCGGCGCATCGGGTGGTCTTGCTGGACTTGTTTTACCATTGTCGAGGATGTCTTGTAACCGGGATTCCGAGTGTGATCGGATTGTCTTGGGAGAAGGACTATCCTTCGTTGACCGTGAGAGCTTGTGATGGGCTAAGTTGGGACACCCCTGCAGGGTTTTGAACTTTCGAAAGCCGTGCTCGCGGTTATGGGCAGATGGGAATTTGTTAATGTCCGGTTGTAGAAAACCTGAAGTTGATCTTAATTAAAATACATCACCCGCGTGTGTAACAGTGATGGTCTCTTCTCGGCAGAGTCCGGGAGGTGAAAACGGTGTTGGAGTTATGCTTGACGTAGGTTGTTCTAGGATCACTTCTGACCCACAAGTATAGGGGATCTATCGTAGTCCTTTCGATAAGTAAGAGTGTCGAACCCAACGAGGAGCAAAAGGAAATGATAAGCGGTTTTCAGCAAGGTATTCTCTGCAAGTACTGAAATAAGTGGTAATAGATAGTTTTGTGATAAGATAGGTTGTAACGAGCAATAAGTAACAAAAGTAAATAAAGTGCAGCAAGATGGCCCAATCCTTTTGTAGCAAAGGGCAAGCCGGAACAAACTCTTGTAATAGGAAAAGCGCTCCCGAGGACACATGGGAATATCGTCAAGCTAGTTTTCATCACGTTCATATGATTCGCGTTCGATACTTTGATATGTGGGTGGACTGGTGCTTGGGTGCTGTTCTTACTTGAACAAGCATCCCACTTATGATTAACCTCTATTACAAGCATCCGCAACTACAACAAAAGTATTAAGGTAAACCTAACCATAGCATGAAACATATGGATCCAAATCAGCCCCTTACGAAGCAACGCATAAACTAGGGTTTAAGTTTCTGTCACTCTAGCAACCCATCATCTATTTATTACTTCCCAATGCCTTCCTCTAGGCCCAAATAATGGTGAAGTGTTATGTAGTCGACGTTCACATAACACCACTAGAGGCTAGACAACATACATCTTATCAAAATATCAAACGAATACCAAATTCACATGACTACTCATAGCAAGACTTCTCCCTTGTCCTCAGGAACGAACGTAATTACTCACAAAGCATATTCATGTTCATAATCAGAGGGGTAATAATATGCATATAGGATCTGAACATATGATCTTCCACCAATTAAACCAACTAGCATCAACTACAAGAAGTAATCAACACTACTAGCAACCTACTAGCACCAATCCCGGACTTTGAGACAAGAATGGATGCAAGAGATGAACTAGGGTTTGGAGATGAGATGGTGCTGGTGAAGATGTTGATGGAGATTTCCCTCTCCCGATGAGAGGAGCGTTGGTGATGACGATGGTGATGATTTCCCCCTCCCGGAGGGAAGTTTCCCCGGCAGAACAGCTCTGCCGGAGCTCTAGATTGGATCCGCCAAGGTTCCGCCTCGTGGCGGCGGAGTCTCGTCCCGAAAAGTTCCTCTCCATTTTTTTCTCATCGAAAGACCTCATATAGGAGAAGATGGGCGTCGGAGAGCCACCAGGGGGCCCACGAGGTAGGGGGCGCGCCCTAGGGGGGGGGGGCGCCCCCACCCTCGTGAGAAGGGTGTGGGCCCCCTGGCCTTCATCTTTGGCGTGGATTTTTCTTTATTTCTTTTAAGACGTTCCGTGGAGTTTCAGGACTTTTGGAGTTGCGCGGAGTAGGTCTCTAATATTTGCTCCTTTTCCAGACCAGAATTCCAGCTACCGGCATTCTCCCTCTTTATGTAAACCTTGTAAAATAAGAGAAAATAGCCATAAGTATTATGACATAAAGTGAAATAACAGTCCATAATGCGATAAATATCGATATAAAAGCATGATGCAAAATGGACGTATCAATCACTTCTTGATCATAGTTTTATCGACCGTGCCTTGCCTTCTCTTCTCGCTCTCCTTTGCGTATGTTTAGCCATCATATACGCTAGTCGCTTGCTGCAGCTCCACCTCATACCTTTACCTTTACCCATAAGCTTAAATAGTCTTGATCGCGAGGGTGTGAGATTGCTGAGTCCCCATGGCTCACAGATACTTCCAAAACCAGCTTGCAGGTGCCGATGAAACCGTACAGGTGACGCAACCAAGCTCAAGGAGGAGCTCGATGAAGATCTTGTCCTTTGTGTTGTTTCGTTCTAGTTGATCAGTAGTGGAGCCCAGTCGGGACGATCGGGGATCTGTGTAGCATTTGGGGTAGTCTTCTTTTTATTTTGGTTCCGTAGTCGGACCTTGATTGTATCTGGATGATGTAATGTTTTATTCATGTATTGTGTGAAGTGAAGATATAGCCGCATCGAGGGCGTTACACCTATGCACCAAGATGGGGAGAGTAATGCAATGCATTGTTTTTATTTAATACTCGGATATGCATGCTAGACAACAGTCTCGAGTGTAGTATTAGTTATAGATGCAGTTGGATAACATTGTATAGATACTAGGATGTAACGCATATTTGCAATCATGACAATCATTCATAAAATTCGAATTTAATCAAACTATCTTGGTTGGGGACCAAGGAGAAGTTATATGATCGTGTGTAGGTCAAGTAGTCAAGTGCTCCGTCGGATTGATACCTGGGTTCTCCTAGATCCTCGGTGACCATCGTGATATTAACAAGACATGATTATGGCCTTACTCCTCCTAGGAAGGCCCAAACCTGTGTAAACTCAGGGTG
This sequence comes from Triticum dicoccoides, assembly GCF_002162155.2. Classification (NCBI taxonomy): domain Eukaryota; kingdom Viridiplantae; phylum Streptophyta; class Magnoliopsida; order Poales; family Poaceae; genus Triticum; species Triticum dicoccoides. The sequence continues at coordinate 24,369,931 of NC_041388.1, forward strand.
TCTCTGCCTTACCATTCTGATCGACCGTGTGCTCGCCCTTACCGAACAAATCCCCATCATCGACGACACTGTCAGGATGAAACCCCAACACTTTCCTAGGCGGTAAAGCCGAAGCCAAATCAACATACCAAGGATTCACTAATGGAGGACCTTGCTAAGGATACCAAAGCTCTAAAACCATTTGTAGGTTGATTAAGTATGTCTAAAGGAGGGGGTGAATAGACTACTAAGCAAAAATGGACTCGTTTCCCAAATTTCAATTTCTTCTGGGAATTTTAAGCTTTTTATAAGGTAGTCTACCAAGCACCCTACACATTCAAGTCTACAAAGAGTATAGGCCGTGAAAAGTATACTTGCAATAGTAGAGTTAGATAAATGGAAACACGAGGATGGTACGGATAGCTGGCGTTATCCTACTCAATGTTGATGGAGGCTTTGGTCCACGAATGATCTGAGATCACAAAGATCAATGTCACAAGTTCCACGAAGATACTATAAATAATTACCCATGAAAGATTCACGAAGGAGCAGCGAACATATGTCATCATAGCATACGCCCATAAAGGACTAGTCTCACTTAATGAAATAGGCGATCTTCGGGCCCTTACATTCTTCCTGATTTCTTCACGATTTTGAAATTTGAAGACTAGCAAGCACCTAGCTGATCTACGAGGCGCAGACCCTCCAAAAGTACGAAGATTGAGGTTGTATTATGATAAATCCCTTAATCTTGTGTTTGAAAAGATAACCTCCTTCATACTCAAAACTCTTTCAAGATTTGTTTTTGGACCGGAGAAGTAGGAGTGGAAAGGAAGGAGGTGATTAGATCTAATTACAAGGGGAATAGTGTTTAAATGCACAACGAACATTTTCTACATATGCGAAGAACATTTATAAAACATGTGATGAACAATTTTTAGATATGCGATGAACATTTCTTCCAAGTACATGATAAACATGTTTTGAATCGCAATGATTTTTTTGGAAACACAATGTAACATGAGACAAACAATTTTGAAATACACCAATAAATGTTTTTACAAACTTTTTACAAAAAATGTTATTTAAATTAGTGCAATATCAAAGTAAAATTATTTTTCCAAAAATATATTTAAGAAATTTGTAAAGAAGAAAAAACAAAAACAAAAATCAAAAGGGAAACATAATCATGTGTGGCAAATGCTGCTTCCTGCATGCAGGTCCCTTTTTTTCCTTCTCTGAGGGGTGCATGCAAGTGAGCATGTCCGTGTGCGTGCATGGGACCTCCTATATGGCGACATGTGAACCCGATGAAGTGGAAACGGACACCCCAGCACACCCCGCGCGTGGGGCAAGATGCCCCCTGTTTTTTTCGTTATTTTTTTCTTCTGTTTTTCCTTTTTCACTTTTTTAAAAAATTCTAGATTTCATAATGTTCTAACTTTCTAAATAATTGCGAATGTTAGGTTCAAGAAATCAGAAAATGATCATAAATTCAGAAAAAACATGATTTTGAAAAATTGTCTGAGAAATTAAACTATGTTCATGATTTTGAAAAATATTCGCATATTCAAAAAGTGACACAGTATTTGAAAAATGTTAGCATATTAAAAAAAATCATGAATTAGGAATTTTTTTTGCTGAATTCAAAAAATGTTTTAAAAAGGAAAATATGTTCATTAATTTAATCAATTGTTTCCAAATGTTTGAAAAACTTCATTGGTTAAAAATATGTTCATGAATCCGAAACAATGTTCATGTATTTCAAAAAAACGCTCACAAAACAATTTTATTTCTGAAATTCAATAATTGTTCCAAAATTCCAAAACTATTCGCAGATTTGAAAAATGTCCATAAGTTTCAAAAACATTCACAATTTAAAAAATATTCACAAATTTGTAAAAAAAATCATGAATTAAAAAAATGTTAATAATTTATAAAAATGTTCAAAAATCCTAAAGACAATCTTGACTTCAAAAAAAATGTCTAAGAATTCAAAACAAATTCATGGTTTCAAAAATATGAGAAAAAATGAAATATAAAAGTAAATTAATAAAAATAAGAAAATTAAAATAAAAGGAAAAGGAAAAAAGATACATAACGAAAAAGTAGAAGAAAAAGAAGGAACAAAAACGGAAGAAAAAACAAAAAAACAACCAGGGAAGGCTCTAGCACCTTGCCAAAACCGGTGGAGAAGAAACCTAAATGGGCTGGCCCAGAAACTGCATCGGGCGTTGCAGGGGGTGCTCGCAGTGAGAGGTAGGGGAGCTCCATGCAGCGCTGCAGGTGCCCGTTAACGATCCAGCGCCTGCAGCGCTGCTAGCATGGGGCTTTAAAAATGGTTCATATCTTAAAAAAGGTTCATCAATTTGAAAAAAAGTTCATTCAAATCGAAAAAAGTTCATGCAATTTACAAAAAGTTCGTTATTGTTTTAAAAGTTCATTAAACTTGAAAAAGTGCAGGTATTTTTAGAAAAAGTTCATTGAACTTAAAAAATTCATAAATAAAAAACATTCACCCATTTTCAAAAAGATGTTCATCAAATTTCAAAAAAGTTCATCGATATTCAAAAAAGTTCATCAATCTGAAAAAAAACTGTTGAATTTTTTTAAATGTTCATAGATATTCAGAAAAGTTCACATAATTTTCAAAAAAGAAAATGTCAAACGGCGACTAGATGGGCCGGCCCATTTACAGACGCCACAGGCGCCAGTTAACGAAATGCACGTTAACTGGCGCCTGTGGCGCCAAATAGGAAATGCCTCCTATGTGAGGGAGCTCCTAATCAGCGCTGCAAGCCTCGCTTGGCGCTAACAGCCCCTGCAGCTAAAGTAGCGGGCCGGCCCATTTGTGGGAGGAAAAACTGCAAAAATAAGGTGAAATGGGAATCAAACTTCACACCTACTAAGAGAAAACCTAACGTCGCAACCACCACACCAAGCTGCCATGCTTGTCCACTGTAAGAAACGAGCGCTATTTGATCCTACTGTAGAGATGTATTATATACCCTTCCGAAAAAGATATACTATATACCCAGAATTAAATATTTCAACAGAAATACACTAAAAAGTATTAAAAATGAATTCTAGAAAAAGTTCAAAAATTAGAAAGAGTTCCAGAAAAATGGAAAAAGTTTGTCAATTTGGAAAAAAAGTTCATCCATTTGAAAAACAGTTCACCGAGTATGAAAAATGTTCATTCATTTTGAAAATAGTTCATCGAATTTGAAAAAAATTCATCAAAATTCAAAAAACATTCATCGGTTTTGGAAATAAGTTTAGAGATTTCGAAACAAAACATAAAATTTTATAAAAAGTTCATTGAGATTCAAAAAAAGTTCACGATTTTGGAGAAAGTTCATTGGATTTGAAAAAAAAGGTTCGTCAAAATTGGAAAAAGGTTTGTCAAACTTGCAAAAAATTCATCGATATTTTTAAAGAAATTCACCAGTGTCAAAAAAGTTCGTCAAATTTGAAAAAAGTTCAATGAATTTAAAAATAGTTCATCACATTTGAAAAAAAGTTCAAAATTTTAAAGTAAGTTCATAATTTTTAAAAATAGAAGGAACAAATTCAATGAAAAAAGAACACATATTTCAAAAAATTAAAAAGAAATAAGAAAACCCAAATAAAACTGACCCGGAAATGACCAACTAACCGTGAAAAAAATGACTTGGGAAGTTTTTTGAGGCTTCGCAAAACCAAAAGATTCCCGCGATTGAAGAGACAAAAAAACCGAAAAAACAAGTTATGAAGCAGTAGTTGTTCGATCTCCTAGTGGGTAGTGGTAACTGTGTTGCGGCCTGCCCTGGCTGCCCCTCTCTCTCTCTCTCCACGAAAGCCCATTAAGGCCCATATACTCCCCGGGGGGTTCCGGTAACCCCCCGATACTCCGGTATATGTCCGAACTCACTCAGAACCATTCCGATGTCCAAACATAGGCTTCCAATATATTGATAACCCACAAGTATAGGGGATCAATTGTAGCCTCTTTTGATAAGTAAGAGTGTCGAACCCAACGAGGAGCTAAAGGTAGAACAAATATTTTCCCAAGTTCTATCGACCACCGATACAACTCTACGCACGCTTAACGTTCACTTTACCTAGAACAAGTATGAAACTAGAAGTACTTTGTAGGTGTTGTTGGATAGGTTTGCAAGATAATAAAGAGCGCGTAAATAAAAAGTAGTGGCTATTTAGATAAATAAACAACTAAGTTTTAATAGAGAGCTTGTTGTCACACAAGAAAGTTAGTTATCCCTAGGCAATTGATAACTAGACCGGTAATCGTTGTTGCAATTTTATTTGAGGGAGAGGCATAAGCTAACATACTTTCTCTACTTGGATCATATGCACTTATGATTGGAACTCTAGCAAGCATCCGCAAGTACTAAAGACCATTAAGGTAAAACCCAACCATAGCATTATAAGGCATCAAATCCTCTTTATTCCCATACGCAAACAACCTACTTACTCGGCTTTGTGTTTCTATCACTCACGCCACCCACCATAAGCAAATCATGAACATATTTCAAACCCTACAGCGGGGATCCCTCACGCTTGCGCGACACGGAGATCACCATAGGACAGCACCAATAATAAAACATGCAACTCAAACCAATCACGATCATCAATTAACCCAAAGGACAAAACTACTCAAACATCATAGGATAGCCATACATCATTGGGAAATAATATATAGCGTTGAGCACCATGTTTAAGTAGAGATTATAGCGGGTAAAAGAGGGGTTACACCGCTGCATAGAGGGGGGAAGAGTTGGTGATGATGGCGGTGAAGTTGTTGGTGTAGATTGCGGTGATGATGATGGCCCCGGCGGCGTTCCGGCGCCACCGGGAGAGAGGGGGAGAGAGCCCCCCTCCTTCTTCTTCTTCCTTGACCTTCTCCCTAGATGGACGAAGGGTTTCCCCTCTGGTCCATGGCCTCCATGGCATGGGAGGGGCGAGAGCCCCTCCGAGATTGGATCTGCCTCTCTGTCTCTCTCTATTTCTGCATTCCTTCATTCTGCCCTTTCACCGTTTCTTAAATTTCCGGAAATCCGTAACTCCGATTGGGCTGAATTTTGGACAATCCGGATATTGGATTTCTTGCGGCGAAAGAAGGGCACGAACTGCGTTACGGGGTGGCCACGAGGGCCCAGGGCGCGCCTGACACCCTGGGGCGCGCCCCCTGCCTCGTGCCCCCCTCGGGCATCGTCTCACGTTGATTCTTCTTCCCAAAAATCACATATATTCCAAAAAAATCTCCGTCAGTTTTTATCTCGTTTGGACTCCGTTTGATATGGATTTTCTGCAAAACAAAAAACATGCAACAAACAGGAACTGGCACTGGGCACTGGATCAATATGTTAGTCCCAAAAATAGTATAAAAAGTTGCCAAAAGTATATGAAAGTTGTATAATATTGGCATGGAACAATCAAAAATTATAGATACGATGGAGACGTATCAGCATCCCCAACTTAATTCCTGCTCGTCCTCGAGTAGGTAAATGATAAAAAAGATAATTTTTGATGTGGAATGCTACCTAGCATAATCTTGATCATGTAATCTAATCATGGCATGAATATTAAGACATGAGTGATTCAAATAAATAGTCTATCATTTGACATTAAGACAATAATACTTCAAGCATACTAATAAAGCAATCATGTATTTTCAAAATAACATGGCCAAAGAAAGTTATCCCTACAAAATCATATGGTCTGGCTATGCTCCATCTTCACCACACAAAGCATTCAAATCATGCACAACCCTGATGACAAGCCAAGCAATTGTTTCATACTTTTGATGTTCTCAAACCTTTTCAACTTTCACGCAAGACATGAGCGTGAGCCATGGACGTAGAACTATAGGTGGAATAGAATATGATGGTGGAGGTTGTGTGGAGAAGACAAAAAAGGAGAAAGTCTCACATCAACGCGGCTAATCAATGGGCTATGGAGATGCCCATCAATTGATGTCAATGCAAGGAGTAGGGATTGCCATGCAACGGATGCACTAAGAGCTATAAGTGTATGAAAGCTCAAACTGAAAACTAAGTGGGTGTGCATCCAACTTGCTTGCTCATGAAGACCTCGGGTATTTGAGGAAGCCCATCATCGGAATATACAAGCCAAGTTCTATAATGAAAAATTCCCACTAGTATATGAAAGTGACAACGTAGGAGACTCTCTCTATGAAGAACATGGTGCTACTTTGAAGCACAAGTGTGGTAAAAGGATAGTAACATTGTCCCTTCTCTCTTTTCTCTCTTTTTATATATTTTTTCTCTTTTTTTCCTTTTTATTTTTTTGTAGGATTCTTTGGCCTCTCTCTATTTTTGGGGGGGCTTCTTTGGCCACTTTTATTTTGATAACCTCACATGGGATAGTGTTCTAATAATGATGATCATCACACTTTTATTTACTTACAACTCAATATTACAACTCGATACTAGAACAAAATATGACTCTATATGAATGCCTCCGGCGGTGTACCGGGATGTACAATGATCTAGCGTAGCAATGACATCAAAAACGACAAGCCATGAAAACATCATGCTAGCTATCTTATGATCATGCAAAGCAATATGACAATAAATGCTCAAGTCATGTATATGATGATGATGAAAGTTGCATGGCAATATATCTCGGAATGGCTATGGAAATGCCATAATAGGTAGGTATGGTGGCTGTTTTGAGGAAGATATAAGGAGGCTTATGTGTGATAGAGCGTATCATATCACAGGGTTTGGATGCACCGGCAAAGTTTGCACCGACTCTCAAGGTGAGAAAGGGCAATGCATGGCACCGAAGAGGCTAGCAATGATGGAAGGGTGAGAGTGCGTATAATCCATGGAGTCAACATTAGTCATAAAGAACTCACATACTTATTGCAAAAATCAATTAGTCATCCAAACAAAGTACTACGCGCATGCTCCTAGGGGGATAGATTGGTAGGAAAAGACCATCGCTCGTCCCCGACCACCACTCATAAGGAAGACAATCAATAAATACCTCATGCTCCAACTTCATTACATAACGGTTCACCATACGTGCATGCTATGGGAATCACAAACTTCAACACAAGTATTTCTACAATCCACAACTACCCACTAGCATGACTCTAATATCACCATCTTTATATCGCAAAACTATTGCAAGGAATCAAACATATCATATTCAGTGATCTACAAGCTTTATGTAGGATTTTATGACTAACCATGTGAATGATCAATTCCTGTCATCTCTCTAAATAGATATAAGTGAAGCAAGATAGTTCAATTCTTTCTACAAAAGATATGCCCATGCTCTAAAAAATATAAGTGAAGCAAAAGAGCATTCTACAAATGGCGGTTTTCTATGTGAAGAGAAACACGCAATCCAAACTTCAAATGATATAAGTGAAGCACATGAAGCATTCTATAAAGCCACACTCAAAAGATATAAGTGAAGTGCACTGAGCATTCTATACATCAACCAAGGACTATCACATACCATCATGGTGCATCAAATAAAAGTGAAAACTGAACACAAAAGACGCTCCAAGATTTACGCATATCATGTGACGAATAAAAATATAGCTCGAAGTAAAATTACAAATGATTGTTAGAAGAAAGAGGGGATGCCTTCTGGGGCATCCCCAAGCTTGGTTGCTTGGGAGTCCTTGAATATTTCCTTGGGGTGCCTCGGGCATCCCCAAGCTTAGGCTCTTGCCACTCCTTATTCCTTCATCCATCGTGATCTTTCCCAAAACTTGAAAACTTCAATCACACAAAACTTAACAGAAAGTTCGGTAAGATCCATTGGTATAATAAAGCAAATCACTACTCTAAGTACTGTTGCAAACCAATTCATATTTTTTATGCATTGTAGCTACTGTAATATAACTTTTTCATGGCTTAATCCATTGATAAAAATTGATAGTTTCATCAAAACAAGCAAACTATGCATCAAAAACAGAATCTGTCTTAAACAGGACAGTCTGTAGTAATCTGAACATTCACCATACTTTTGGTACTCCAAAAATTCTGAAAAAATTAAGAAAAATAAAAAATTGTATAGAAAGACAGTGCAAAAAGTTTCATAACCGTTTCATGTTCTAGTAAAAAAATATAAAATCTCCCACTACAGCCAAAGTTTCCGTTCTGCACCGCACAGACCAACAAGCAATGTAAACATCGTAAAGGCAAATCTTGGCACATTATTTTTATAATACAATGGAATTGTACAAGGGGATAATTATTTTTGTTGAAAAGTTTCTGTAATCAAGATTCATAAAGTTTCCGTGAGCATGAACAAAGTTCAAGGAGCCCCCCCCCCACTTCAACAATGCTTGTCTCTCTCACTCTCACTTTCCTTTTTGAAAAGTTTTGGGTTCCCCTATTTTTTTATTTTTTAACTATATAAAAGCACTCAACAGAAATAAATGACTCTCTAAAACTTCCAGGTTGTCTCCCTGGCAGCGCTTTCTTTAAAGCTATTAAGCCAGGCATAAGGTGCTCAAGTAATGAATCCACCCTGATCCCAAGGTATATCAAAGCCAATTTTCATTAACAATGATTTGTAATTTAGTAGTGAGCACAAAGTAACATATATCAAGCAATGACGAAGTCTAACTATCTTCCTATGCATCGGCATGTCATACAAGAACAATTCATGCACATCAAGTAAAGGCCAATACATAGTATAAGAAGTTTCTTGCAATTTTATCATATTGGAAACATAGAGAGGCGGAGATGTAGTTCCTCTCTCATAATAATTGCAAGTAGGAGCAGCAAGCACATGCATATTATATCTATCAAAATCATCATGTGTAGTAGTGAAATGCAACCCATCAATATAACCTTAATAAGGGCAAACTTCTCCGACATAGTGTAGTCGAGAGAATTCAAATAGATAATAGGACTATCATGCGTGGGTGCAATAGCAACAGTTTCATGTTTAACATAAGAAACTATAGCAAGTTCATCTCCATAAGCATAATTCATATTGGCATCTTGGCGACAAGCATAGCAAGCATCATCAAAAAGGGATATTTCAAAAGAATCAACGGGATCATAACAATCATCATACCAATCATACTTGGGTAAGCACGAAGGGAAATAAAACAATGTATGAGTTGAAGAGTTACTCTCATTAGAAGGTGGGCACGGGTAGCTAATCCGCTCTTCCTCCTTTTGTTCTTCGCTCTCCTCATCATCTTTTTCATCCAATGAGCTCACAGTTTCATCAATTTCTTCTTCCATAGACTCCTGCAAAATATTAGTCTCTTCTCGGACAGAGGATACTTTCTCAATAAATTCATCAATATCATAATTGTATTTATAATTCTCATAGCAATATTTAAGGATAGCTAAATTTTCAGGTCTATAAACTGAATCATCAAAATCTTCAAACTCTTTAAACAAACATTCAATTTCATAAGCACCATAAAAGCAACGAATTCTTCTATTTGTTCCACATCATAATAATCATATATACCATTAGCATAAGAAGCCAAGATTTCATCATCATTAAATTCACATGAAAAGGGAAGGTGTGGAGCCTTCATCCTAGAGAAACAAGTATAATCATATCTCAAGCATAGTTGCCGAGCATACCAATGCAACATATAAATTTGATCCCATAATAGTTTCCCTTTTTGAGTCAAGTGATAATCCCTAAAGTATTCACGTAGATCCAACGTTACTCCCATTATAAAGTTGAATGGGGTTTTCTCAGGATTATCAAAGTAGTACATAATATCTTCACATAATGAGCATCGAGGGTTTTAGGAGGTTCCCCATCTCCATGAGTAGCAAGTAAACCTAATTTTTTTGGTATTTTGTGTTCCATATCCATAAATAAAGATAGAGAACAACTTAGAATAGCAAATAAAAATTACTTAGTGATAAAGCAAACAAGCACACACGAGAATATTCACCCCACGCTATAACTCCCCGGCAACGGCGCCAGAAAAAGGTCTTGATAACCCACAAGTATAGGGGATCAATTGTAGCCTCTTTCGATAAGTAAGAGTGTCGAACCCAATGAGGAGCTAAAGGTAGAACAAATATTCCCTCAAGTTCTATCGACCACCGATACAACTCTACGCACGCTTAACGTTCGCTTTACCTAGAACAAGTATGAAACTAGAAGTACTTTGTAGGTGTTGTTGGATAGGTTTGCAAGATAATAAAGAGTGCGTAAATAAAAAGTAGGGGCTTCATACTTCTCCGTCGTATCTACTTTTCCAAACACTTTTTCCCTTATTTTGGACTCTAACTTGCATAATTTGAATGGAACTAACCCGGACTGACGCTGTTTTCAGCAGAATTGCCATGGTGTTATTTATGTGTAGAAACAAAAGTTCTAGGAATGACCTGAAACTTCACAGAGATTATTTTTGGAAATAATAAAAAATACTGGCAAAATATCAAGACCAGGGGGCCCACAACCTAGCCACGAGGGTGGGGGCGCGCCCCCTACCTCGTGGCCCCCCTGGAGCTCCTACGACCTCAACTCCAACTCTATATATTCGTGTTCGGAGAGAAAAAAATCAAGGAGAAAGATTCATCGCGTTTTACGATACGGAGCCGCCGCCAAGCCCTAAACTCTCTCGGGAGGGCTGATCTGGAGTCCGTTCGGGGCTCCAGAGAGGGGAATCCATCGCCATCGCCATCATCAACCATCCTCCATCACCAATTTCATAATGCTCACCGTCATGCGTGAGTAATTCCATCATAGGCTTGCTAGACGGTGATGGGTTGGATGAGATTTATCATGTAATCGAGTTAGTTTTGTTAGGGTTTGATCCCTAGTATCCACTATGTTCTGAGATTGATGTTGCTATGACTTTGCTATGCTTAATGCTTGTCACTAGGGCCCGAGTGCCATGATTTCAGATCTGAACCTATTATGTTTTCATGAATATATGTGAGTTCTTGATCCTATCTTGCAAGTCTATAGTCACCTACTATGTGTTATGATCCGGCAACCCCGAAGTGACAATAATCGGGACCACTTCTGGTGATGACCGTAGTTTGAGGAGGTCATGTGTTCACTATGTGTTAATGCTTTGGTCCGGTACTCTATTAAAATGAGGCCTTAATATCCCTTAGTTTCCTCTAGGACCCCGCTCCCATGGGAGGGTAGGACAAAAGATGTCATGCAAGTTCTTTTCCATAAGCACGTATGACTATATTCGGAATACATGCCTACATTATATTGATGAATTGGAGCTAGTTCTATGTCACCCTAGGTTATGATTGTTACATGATGAACTGCATCCGGCATAATTCTCTATCACCAATCCATTGCCTATGAGCTTTCCATATATTGTTCTTCGCTTATTTACTTTTCCGTTGCTATTGCTATCATCACTACAAAACACCAAAAATATTACTTTTGCTATTGTTACCTTTTGCTACCGTTACTACTACTATCATATTACTTTGCTACTAAACACTTTGCTGCAGATATTAAGTTTCCAGGTGTGGTTGAACTAACAACTCAGCTGCTAACACTTGAGAATATTCTTTGGCTCCCCTTGCGTCGAATCAATAAATTTGGGTTGAATACTCTACCCTCGAAAACTATTGCGATCCCCTATACTTGTGGGTTATCAAGATTATTTTATAGCGCCATTGCCGGGGAGCATAGCTCTATTCTTTGAGTCACTTGGGATTTATATCTGCTTATCATTATGAAGAACTTGAGAGATCCAAAAACTAAGATTTATCCCTCAACTACGAGGGGGTAAGGAACTGCCATCTAGCTCTGCACTTGATTCACCTTCTGTTTTGAGTAAGCTTGCGACACCTAAACCTGCTTCTGCTATTGATTCTGATATGTCGCATATTATTGATGATGTCACTTCTTCTATGCATGATACTTATGATGAAACTACTTCTATGCCTGATACTATTGTGCCACTTGGTGAATTTCTTAATGAACAACTTGCTAGGGCTAGAGAGTATGAAATTATTGAAACTGATAATACTGATGAAAGTGATTATGAAGGCTCTCCTAATAAATATGAATTGTCCATTGTGCCTGAGGGCTATGTTATGGATGAAGAAACTAAAAGAGACTTTCTTGCTCGCAATGATACAAGTGATCTTAAGAAATTATTAGCTAAGCTTAAACAAAAAACTCTGAATGCTAGAATGAAATATGATCCTACTTATGCTACTTCACCTATCTTTGTTACTGATAAGGATTATGAAATCTCTACTCATCCTGATATAATTACTTTGGTTGAATTTGATCCTTTTTATGGCTATGAATCTGAAACTGTTGTGGCACATCTTACTAAATTAAATGATATAGCCACCCTGTTCACTAATGATGAGAGAACTCGCTAAAATGTTCCCGTTCTCATTAAAGGGTGATGCTAAGATATGGTTTAATTCTCTTGATCCTCGTTGTGTGCGTAGTCCCCAGGATATGATTTATTACTTCTCTGCTAAATATTTCCCTGCTCATAATAAACAAGCTACCTTAAGGGATATATATAATTTTGTGCAAATTGAAGAAGAGAGTCTCCCACAAGCTTGGGGGAGGCTTCTCCAATTACTTAATGCTTTGCCTGATCACCCTCTTAAGAAAAATAAAATACTTGATATCTTTTATAATGGACTAACCGATGTTTCCTGAGATTACTTGGATAGTTGTGCCGGTTCTGTTTTCAGGGAAAGAACACCGGATGAAGCGGAAATTTTATTGAATAATATGTTGACAAACGAAAATAATTGGACAACTCCTAAGTCTATTCCTAAACCAACTCCGAAGAAAAGGAGTGTTCTATTTCTCAGTCCTGAAGATATGCAAGAGGCAAAGAAATCCATGAAAGAAAAGAGTATTAAAGCTGAAGATGTTAAGGATTTACCTCCTATTGAAGAAATACATGGTCTTAATTTACCGCCTGTTGAAGAAATATATGGTTTTAATCCATCAACTATTGTAGAAACACATGGTCTTGATAACCCGACACGGGTAGTAAAGGTAAATTCTCTCTATAGATATGATAAAACTCAAATCTCATTTACTAAGTTTGCTAGCCCATGCTTATATGAGTTTGATAAATTTATGGTTAAGCAAGAAGACTTCAATGCTTATTTTGGTAGAGAATTAAAACACAGTGCTGATATGCTTGAACACTTGGGTGATTATATGGCTAATGTTAAAGGTGAACTTAAACTTATTAGTAAACATGCTTCTATGGTTACCACTTAAGTAGAATAAGTACTTAAAGCTCAAAATGATCTGCTCAATGAATTGAATAGTAAGAATAATGACTATGCTGTTAGAGTGGCTACTAGAACTGGTAAAATGACTCAGGAACCTTTGTATCCTGAAGGCCACCCTAAGAGAATTGAGCAAGATTCTCAGAGAAATAATATAGATGCACCTAGTCCTTCTAAAAGGAAGAAAAAGAAAAATGATAGAACTTTGCATGCTTCTAGTGAACCTATTGCTGAAACACCTGAGGATCCAAATGATATTTCTATTTCTGATGCTGAAACACAATCTGGTAATGAACCCAAAACTAGTGATAATGTAAATGATAATGTTCATGTTGATGCTCAACCTAGTAATGATAATGATATAGAAATTGAACCTGCTGTTGATCTTGATAACCCACAATCAAAGAATCAACGTTGTGATAAGAAAGACTTTGTTGCTAGGAAACACGACAAGGAAAGAGAGCCTTGGGTTCAAAAACCCATGCCTTTTCCTCCCAATCCATCCAAGAAAAAGGATGATGAGGATTTTGAGCGCTTTGCTGAAATGATTAGACCTATCTTTTTGCGTATGCGATTAACTGATATGCTCAAAATGAATCCTTATGCTAAGTATATGAAAGATATTGTTACTAATAAAATAAAGATACCAGAAGCTGAAATTTCCACCATGCTTGCTAATTATACTTTTAAAGGTGGCATACCAAAGAAACTTGGAGATCCAGGAGTACCCACTATACCATGCTCCATTAAAAGAAACTATGTTAAAACTGCTTTATGTGATCTTGGAGCCGGTGTTAGTGTTATGCCTCTCTCTTTATATCATAGACTTGATTTGAATAAGTTGACACCTACTGAAATATCTTTGCAAATGGCTGATAAATCAACTGCTATACCTGTCGGTATTTGTGAGTATGTGCCTGTTGTGGTTGCTAATGTTACTATTTTAACAGACCTTGTTATTCTTGATATTCCCGAGGACGATAGTATGTCTATTATTCTTGGAAGACCCTTTTTGTAGGGGCCGGATTTCTGGGACATAAATTCCCAGCAAGCGACCCTTATGTCACCACCAGCCCCAGGATTACTGTTGCTGGTGGACATTTCCTTGATGCAGAATTTCCAAGCAATTACAAGGATTTGAGTACAAGACCTTATAGGTCCATTGAGTACAAGAATGATTTCTAGTGGCAGATGATGGAAGCGACTCGTGGATCTCCAATGCTGATGGAACTCCATTCCCACGGGAACAACTGGCCTGGATAACTCCTATCTCGCGTGGCTGCTATCTCCGAATCCTAGGTTGCAGGGGTGTCTTCGTAGTGCTCATCTCCGGTCGTGTCATGATCTGGCCAAGACAATAGCCAGGGACAAGCCAGTGAGTATGTTTGAATGTAGTCGCAAACATCAAGAACAAAAGATATAGAGGACGCATATGCTCATGATGAATTAAATTATACGCATGTGCAGACTGAGAATTCAAAGCATGGCATGAAAAATATTCATACGGTGCTGAAGGATAAATAAGTCATGTTATTAGTAAATCAAAGAAATGAAATGGAACATCGGGCGTTGGACCGCCCGCGAAATTCCAAGAGAAATGCCAAACGGGCGTCTAAAAGAGAATCGGGCGAGACAGGACCGCCCGAGAACTCAAGCGACGCCATGAGAGGTCTTGAAAATACACACCACAGTCAGGTGTCTGAAGTGACGCCTCATAAAGGGCTTATAAGAAAATAACATGAGCATTCAGGTGGACTAGCCATCCCAAGAGATGCTCACAGTTGCACATAAGAGGAAACGGTTAGTCCACAACAATATTCATGTCAACAATGATATTCATAATGACACCAGCAGTGACAGTAATTACCTGCAGGACGAACCATGATCAATTTAATTATTTCCTCCGGAGACTGACACTAAGACTGACACTTGACCAACCCAGACTGTAGTCCTTAACCATGGACACGGCTATTCGAATAGATATAACTCTGCAGAGGGTGTACTCTTTACCCACGTGTATAGGATTTCTTTAGCCAACACTGAGATGCTCACTAATTCCGTTACGGCCTTTGGATTGAAAACACACCTGACCAGCACACACCTGACCAGCACACACCAGATTAACTTCCCGGATGCCAGGAATCACTGAAAGCATCGTTCAAGAGAAACTGTAAGGCGGGGAGACCATCGTCTCGAGTATCATGGGATCACTATTAACACGCGCTGATTACAAGGGGTGCCCCCCTCTCGTCCCAGCCGGATACACCCATGCCCCCTGGCCCGATGACTGGCATTGCATCCGGTACCTGGAAACCCTCATCGTGGCCTCTCTGTATGGTGTGTGCAGGGAAAGGGGTTAACAACTTACTGAACCATACCCTGCCTGTGGAGGGGACAAGTGGTAGCACGAACCAGTATGGGGGTTACCAAAACAAGACTCGATCTACGGTCAACTCAGGAGGTTTAAGTTTTCCTGCAGTGGTCAGCACAATATAAATCCTTGGCAGTACCCAACAGGTTAACCACCTGGTATGTTCCAACATACCCTCACTGATCATTCTCGTCACAACGAGATTTCAGTCTCACAGTCACTTTTCTCGTGATTGACTCTTCCTGCAAACTAGCCTGGACCAACACAGGTACATATGGCACATGAAAGTAACCATACTCATGTATACCTCCTATTTAAATGAAAATAAAATACCATCCAGGGGGATCATGCATGTATGACCAATACTATGCAAATTTCACATGAGTTGAATATATTCATAATTCACTTCTACATGAAAACAAACACTATGCATTCACCATATCATGTGTTCAAGATGCTTGCCTTAAGCATGCAGAAAGATTGGGTGCACTCCGAAACTTTGAAAATTATATCTCCCCTCCATTTCCTATTTTCAAAATATTTTAATTACCACAAAATCCCAAAACAGTACATAAAAGTTGTTTGGAAAATTTTGAAATAAATACTAAAATGAACTAGATGAAATTTGAGAAATAATAGAAAAAGAATCAAGTCAGTTGAAGTTTATATGATTTTCCTATGGATTTACTAAGCTGGAATATTAAAGGAAAATGGACTATTTAGTAGATCCAGCAAAAACCAGGACTAGGAAAAATGTTCACCCTATCTGGATAAATAGAGCATGATGTTAGGAGTAGGCAGAAATTTGAATCATCAAATTTGGATGTGAAATGGATGATGTGGATTTATTTGAAATCTTCTGGAAAAGAAAAAGAGAACAAATATTACTGCGATGGGCTGAGCAGAAACATGCCCTAGGCGCGGTATAGCCGCCTGGCGGTACTGGGCCAAGCCCAATCGCTCGACCTCGCAGGAGGGCTGCGACGTCGAAGGCGCACTCGCCATAATATGCTTTCCCCGCGGGAAAGCAACTTCAACGGAACCCATCTCCACTTAAGACGAGGTGGCGCGTGCTACCTCTTGAGCACTGCGTTGGTTTTCCCCGAAGAGGAAGGCATGATGCAGCAAAGTAGCATAAGTATTTCCCTCAGTTTTTGAGAACCAAGGTATCAATCCAGTAGGAGGCTACGCGCAAGTCCCTCGTACCTGCACAAAACAAATAAATCCTTGCAACCAACGCAAATAGGGGTTGTCAATCCCTACACAGCCACTTACGAGAGTGAGATCTGATAGATATGATAAGATAATATTTTTGGTATTTTTGTGATAAAGATGCAAAGTAAAATAAAGGCAAAGTAAAAAACCAAAGGAAATAAATAAGTAGTAGGAGATTAATATGATGAAGATAGACTCGGGGGCCATAGGTTTTACTAGTGGCTTCTCTCGAGAGCATAAGTATTCTACGATGGGTGAACAAATTACTGTTGAGCAATTGACAGAATTGAGCATAGTTATGAGAATATCTAGGTATGACCATGTATATAGGCATCATGTCCGAGACAAGTAGACCGACTCCTGCCTGCATCTAGTACTATTACTCCACTCATCGACCGCTATCCAGCATGCATCTAGAGTATTAAGTTAAAAACAGAGTAACGCCTTAAGCAAGATGACATGATGTAGAGGGATAGACTCATGCAATATGATGAAAACCCCATCTTGTTATTCTTGATGGCAACAATACAATATGTGCCTTGCTGCCCCTACTGTCACTGGGAAAGGACACCGCAAGATTGAACCCAAAGCTAAGCACTTCTCCCATTTCAAGAAAGATCAATCTAGTAGGCCAAACCAAACTGATAATTCGAAGAGACTTGCAGAGATAAACAATCATACATAAAAGAATTCAGAGAAGATTCAAATATTGTTCATAGATAGACTTGATCATAAACCCACAATTCATCGATCTCAACAAACACACCGCAAAAATAAGATTACATCGAATAGTTCTCCACAAGAGAGGGGGAGAACATTGTATTGAGATCCAAAAAGAGAGAAGAAGCCATCTAGCTAATAACTATGGACTCGTAGGTCTGAGGTAAATTACTCACACTTCATCGGAGGTGCTATGGTGTTGATGTAGAAGCCCTCCATGATCGACGCCCCCTCAGGCGGAGCTCCGGAACAGGCCCCAAGATGGGATCTCATGGATACAGAAAGTTGCGGTGGTGGAATTAGGTTTTTGGCTCCGTATCTGATCGTTTGGGGGTACGTATGTATATATAGGAGGAAGGAGTATGTCGGTGGAGCAACAGGGGGCCCACGAGGGTGGACGGCGCGCCTGGGGGGGGGGGTAGGCGCGCCCCCTACCTCGTGGCCTCCTCTTTTGTGTCTTGACGTAGGGTCCAAGTCTCCTGGGTCTTGTTCGTTGAGAAAATCACGTTCCCGAAGGTTTCATTCCGTTTGGACTCTGTTTGATATTCCTTTTCTTCGAAACCCTAAAACAGGCAAAAAAACATCAATTCTGGGCTGGGCCTCCGGTTAATAGGTTAGTCCCAAAAATAATATAGAAGTGGATAATAAAGCCCAATAATGTACAAAATAGTAGATAATATAGCATGGAGCAATCAAAAATTATAGATACGTTGGAGACGTATCAAGCATCCCCAAGCTTAATTCCTGCTCGTCCTCGAGTAGGTAAATGATAAAAACAGAATTTTTGATGCGGAGTGCTACTTGGCATAATTTTAATGTAATTCTTCTTAATTGTGGCATGAATATTCAGATCTGAAAGATTCAAGACAAAAGTTCATATTGACATAAAGATAATAATACTTCAAGCATACTAACTAAGCAATTATGTATTCTCAAAATAACATGGCCAAAGAAAGTTCATCCTTACAAAATCATATAGTTTAGTCATGCTCCATTTTCGTCACACAAGAATGCTCTCATCATGCACAACCCCGATGACAAGCCAAGCAATGTTTCATATTTTAGTAATCTCAAACCTATAAACTTTCACACAATATATGAGCGCGAGCCATGGACATAGCACTATGGGTGGAATAGAATATAGTGAGGGGGGTTATGTGGAGAAGACAAAAAGGGGAAAGTCTCACATCAACGAGGCTAATCAATGGGCTATGGAGATGCCCATCGATTGATGTTAATGCAAGGAGTAGGGATTGCCATGCAACGGATGCACTAGAGCTATAAATGTATGAAAGCTCAACAAAAGAAACTAAGTGGGTGTGCATCCAACTTGCTTGCTCACGAAGACCTAGGGCACTTGAGGAGGCCCATTGTTGGAATATACAAGCCAAGTTCTATAATGAAAAATTCCCACTAGTATATGAAAATGAAAAACGAGAGACTCTCTATCATGAAGATTACGGTGCTACTTTGAAGCACAAGTGTGGCAAAGGATAGTAACATTGTCCCTTCTCTCTTTTTCTCTCATTTTTTGGGCCTTCTCTTTTTATGGTCTTTTTTTACATTCCTCACTTGGGACAATGCTCTAAAAAATGATGGTCATCACACTTCTATTTATTTACAACTCAATGATTATAACTCGATACTAGAACAAAAGATGACTCTATATGAATGCCTCCGGCAGTGTACCGGGATATGCAATGGACCAAGAGTGACATGTATGAAAGAATTATGAATGGTGGCTTTGCCACAAATACTATGTCAACTACATGATCATGCTAAGAAATATGACAATTGAAAGTGCTAGTGATCGACTAGAGGGG
>NC_041388.1:24389558-24500896 GCF_002162155.2 Triticum dicoccoides
ATAGGCGATTTTTACGAAAGACTTCAAAACATGGAAGTTTCTAAGACAAACGATAGAGATAAACCTATTACCATGCAGCGGAAGGTAGAGTACACTAAGCAAGCCATAGTCAAGTATTCAATGAAGTGAAAGCACAAAGACTAAAAGCAGCTAGGCAGTATAGATCAGGTTGGAAGATAGTATGAAGCCAATCAGAATGAGCAGTCACTCAGTGAAGACAAAAGATAATGCAAACAGGCAATGACTTCACAAGGACCAATCTGTAAATAAAGAGATGGGAAGGATAGAACCAATGGCTCGTTGAAGACAATGATTTGTTGGACCAGTTCCAGTTGCTTTGACAACTGTACGTCTGGTTAGGGAGGCTGAGATTCAACTCAGAAGACCACGTCTTCACCTTATTCCCCTTGAGCTTAGGACACCCAGTCCTCGCCCAATCACTCTGGTAAGTCTTCAAGGTAGACTTCCAAACCTTCACAGACTTCGTTCACCGGTGATCCACAATGACTCTTGGATGCTCAGAACGCGACGCCTAACCGACCGGAGGATTCAGAGTCCTCAAGTGTAATAAGTCTTCAGATCACACAGACAGGAAGACTTCAGTGATGCCTAACACTCTTTAGCTCTGGGTGTTTAGGGATTTGTCCTCGCAAGGAATTCTCTCTCAAAGGTTTCGAGGTGGGTTGCTCTCAAACGACAAAAGCCGTATACTAACTCTGAGCAGCCAGCCATTTATGGTTGTAGGGGGTGGGCTATTTATATCCACTAGGCAACCCGACCTGATTTGTCCAAAATGACCCTGGGTCACTAAGGAACTGACACGTGTTCCAACGGTCAGATTTCAAACACACACGGCAACTTTACTTGGGCTACAAGCAAAGCTGACTTATCCAGCTCTGGATAAGATTTACTCTCATAGTCTTCGCTCAAAGACATAGGATTTTGGTTAAGCATCACTTCAGTTATTCTGACTGGTTCACTTGGACCCCACTTAACAGTACGGTGGTTCCTATGACTCAACAAAGAAGAAAAAGAACGACGAGACAACTAAGTCTTCGCGCTCCATAGTCTTCACGCGATGTCTTCTCTTGTCATAGTCTTCAATGTGAATGTCTTCACATCCCACCTTTGACTTCAATGTCTTCATACATTTTTAGGGGTCATCTCTGGTAGGAAAACCAAATCAATGAGGGACTTTTACTTGTGTTATCCTGCAATTCTCACAAACACATTAGTCCCTCAACCAGGTTTGTCGTCAATACTCCAAAACCAACTAGGGGTGGCACTAGATGCACTTACAATCTCCCCCTTTTTGGTGATTGATGACAAACTGGTTAAAGTTTTCAACAGGGAATAAAATATGTGAAATTGTAAAGGATAGGGTATTGTCTTCATAAGTGGCAAAGGCTCCCCCTGAAGATGTGCATATAAGTAATTTGCTCTTGGAATGCAAATGCACATGGCACGTTGTACTTGTGGAGATCCTCTTATACTTATGATGACAATTCATCATGCATGATATGATGTAACGAAGATAATGACATGCATAATGAAAAATGGACGTCTGCAAAATGACCTTAGTGCGGAAGTTATCATCGCACATGCGAAATTAATCATCGCATCACAGAATAGCAAATAAGTAGCAGGCGACCATCGAGTTTAAGTGTTACAACTCAAAGAACCAAATGTATCGAAAAGCAAGCAAGAGTTGTAAGCACTTGGCAAAAGTAGCAAAAGGTAAAGCAACCACCCATATGGACCCGCTTGAAGACTATCAACTCGTATGCTTCTCCCCCTTTTGTCAGTAAGGACCAAAAAGGTCTGAAGACATAGAGCGCCTACTCGTTCCCATGAGGTGCAGGCAAGGCAGTAGGGTCATCGTTGAGGTCCGGTGGTCCAGAAGAACTTGGTGCAGTGTCGACACGCGCTGAAGTTGGAGGAGGTGAAGTTGCATTATCTTGGTCATCAATGACTCTGGCATTCACTATCGCAGCTGGGGATGAATAGTCAGAGTCTTCAAGTGAGGGAGTCCAACGCAAGTGAGCATTCCTTGGAGGAGTTGAGTCAAACTTGAATCTTTCGGTGAAGCCATCGTCCTGCAGATCAGCTTCAGCACTAAGCAAAGTCAAACCCTTCCAAGACCTCCAACAGGTTTCATGAGTAACAAAGGCATTCTTGGTGGCAAGATTGCGAATGCGATTGACATCCACCAAGAGGCTTTGCATCTGACGCTTGAGCCAGTTGTGATGCTTGTCCTGCTTCTGGTGTAGCGCAACGAGAAGCTCTCGGTCATTGAGAACACGAGAGCGCCTCTGAGGCCTTTGCGCAATGGTGCTTCCAGTGGCGTCAGTTTGAGTGCGAGGGACACGTGTGTTGCCAGCTAGGGGATAAACACGAGAGACTGCCTGAACTCCTTCAATAGGTTGGGTGAAGCTTTGGTGATCAGCATTATGAAGATAAATGGGATCCTTAGCAGGCTCTGGGTAAATAGCTTCAACAGACAGATCAACCTCTAGCAAGAATACAAGATGATTGCGCGCAGATGGCTGATAGTTGAAGGCAGAGTGATGCTTCATAAGACGCATGACCCATGGAGCATAGAATTTCAACCCAAAAATGTCGGAGCCAGATGCAGCCAACTGCCTGATGAAGAAGTCTTGAGCATTGAAGCTGATGCCATTGAAGATGTAGAAAACCAAAGTCTTCATTGTTCCTTCAAGCTTCGCTGTAGATGAATGTCCTTTGACAGGCCATAGAGTTTTTCTGATGATATGATAAATGGTGCGAGGCAGATACTCTAGGTCTTCAACAAAGAATTCAGATGGGTAGTCAGCGTCGTGAGGCAAAGGATTCATCATGCTCAACATTTGACTCATGTTGGGTTCTGGCTTCTGAAAAATGCTCTCCAAAGCATTCTGGTGTTGTTGACAACCTGGCTCATAGTATTCACCAGGAGTGGGCAGGCCTGTGAGCTCAATGATATCAAGAGCTTTGGCTTCATGATGGACATTGCCTGTCATCCACTCAAGGACCCAAGTCTTTGGATCCCTGTTGTATCCTCGAATGTGAAGAGTTGCATAGAACTATAGCAGAAGCTCTTCATTCCAGTGTTCCTTATCTGTGACAAACTGTAGAAGTCCAGCGTCTCTGAAGCAATCCAACGCTTCTTCAAGGGAGGACAGCCCATCTATAGCTTCAGTGTCGAGACACATATGTGGAAATATGCGCCCTTGATTGTATAAGACGCAGGAATAGTAGCTGCGCTGCTGATAGCTCCAGAACCGATCTGATGAAATGTGAGGTTTGGTGTAAGGGTTCTTGGCACTGTTGAAGAAGGTGTTATGTGCCACGAAGCCATTCACATTGAAGACCCCAGGTAAAGTTGCAGTGCCTGGGAACCTTGGAAGTCTTGGCTTGGGCTTCTGGACTTGAGGTCTGTGCTCGACATGATAGTCAAATTATGGACCCACAGCAGGTGGAGGAACCAGAATGGGCCATCGGACCATAACAGGCTGACCACGATCAAATGCCAGCTCAATTGTATGAGGTCTTGGAGGGGGAATAGGATTATTGGCATTGTCGTTGACATGGGCTTCAGGGGCCACATTGGCTTGCACTTCAGGTGCTTCAGTATTGGCTTCGGGCGCTGCAGTGGCTTCAGGCGCTGGCACTTCTGGTATAGCATGAGTTTCAGGCACCACATTAGCTTCAGCCATGACAACGTCATTGGCTTCAGTGTTCATGTTGGTGGTCGCCTCAGGATTGTTAACCTCCACTTTAGGAGCTGGAGGGTTGGACACATTCTCCTCGAGAACAACATCTTGGTGGGACGGGGGTGTAGCAACTCTTTCTACTTCAACTCTTGGTTCTTCTTCTTCATCGGCTGATGCAGCCGGAACATCTTCAGCCATTTTGGCTTCAGACTCTGACACGTGCACAGTGGGACTGACTTGGGGCCTTGGTCCTTTGCGAAGCCTGCGTAATGCTGGCGACGCTTGCGGAGATGGAGTTTGCTGGGCCTCAAAGTCATCGTCATCTTGCACGGGTGAGGTGACTTGTGGTTGGGGAGAACTTGGGGTGTCTTATCGTTGTGGGTGATCAGCCCATGATGCATCCTGAGCAGTTAGCATTAGAGGACGACCAATGCTGATGAGTTCGCTGTGCGTCAGCATAGGCGATGATACCAACTGGTTCTCGATCTGAGGAAGGACTTCATCATCTTCAACATTGTCGTGAGGACCAATGTCTTCAGCTGCGGTGGGGTCAACAGCTGGATTGTCTTCAGCTTCAGGAGCCTCTGGGGAAGCAGGCTCATGAACTATCACTTGGTGTTCTTGATGTTCAGACGCAGGACGAGCCACTGAGATTGGCTCGACATCAAGGGGCTTTGTGGGAGCAGCTCGGTCTCTTTTCTTGGTTTTTCGTTTCTTGGTTGGGGGAGCATCATCAGTGGTGGCCTTGGTCTCGCGCTTCCTGGCTTCAGCTTCAGCTGCCCTTGTTTTCTTCAGTTCTGAAGCCACTGTGGGGACCTTAGGCTTCGAGCCTGTCATACTGGCTGGGAAGACAATTGGATGTACTTCCTGCCTTGGTGCTTCGGGTTCTGCCACAGCTGGCTACTTCTTCTTCTTGGCTGCCATTAGGGGATCGATGCCTGGTCGCCCCAAGGCCTTGTGCTTTTCAGCTTCATTGTATCCCTGAACATATTTAGTAGCAAGATCCTTCATACACTCACGAGAACCTTTGGCTTCTTCGCGTTTCGTTCGGAATGCTTCCTTGAGCTCATGCATCATGGTTTGGAAGTTCTGAATGTCTTCAACATTGAGCTTGGCCATATGCTTCTTGAACTGAGCTTTTTCATAATCTATCTTATGCTTCAGCTCGACAATTTTCTGAGCTAGAGCCAGCTCAGCAGCAATGGCTCTGTGGAAGGCGACACTGAGGCCAATGGGAAGCTGAAGGTCATCAAAGCTAACATTTGGGCTGTCAAACCACTCATCAATGAACTTGTTCAAGATTTCAACATCAAAGAGAGGAAGGTCATTGAAGATTTCCGCCTCTTGCTTGCTCTTGATCAACTACTCAAGAGCGTCATCGCCAAGATCGTCGTCGCTAGACAGATCAATGGCGTCATTCTCGTTGCATAGAACAGCAGCAGGGGTCAGTGCTTGGCTGGTGGGTTGCATGGGCATCTTCACTTTGGAGGGCTTGGAGATGCGTGACAGATCTTCAGACTGCGCACTGTGTTCAGGAGGTGCAGTGGACAGAGGCTTCACCCGTGAAACCTTTGGTGCAGGGGAAGGCTTCGAAGCTTTAGGTTTATTTAGCTTCTTTGGCTTCGGTGGTGCAGGCGCTTCGTCAGAATCAGCATCGTCTGCAGGTTCATCCATGGCTGTCCCTTGAACCATAATATGAGTGATGAGACCTTCTAGGTTGTAGAAGGGCCCAACAAGATTGGGTTCAGCTTCATGTGTGCCATCGGCACGAGGAGCAGAGGGACCTGGATTGAAGTCTAATCCCCGCGACTTCTTGTTTTCTTTGGCCGAGTTCTGGGCAAACTGAAAGTTGCGCTTGAACAAATTGTTGTCACGATACCATAGCAATGAAGATGGGTCTGCATCTGCAGGCTGTGGTCCACGGACCATGCAAAGATAGAAGCCTTGTTCAATGGCTTCAGCTCTGGACCTGGGTTGACGATTTCTATACAAGATGTCCCCCCATGGTCGCTTGATGGCATTCTTCTCAGCATACTCCTAGGTCACGAACCTATACTTGAACCATTGTTCTGCCCAATATCTTCGAATCCATTGGATTCAAGTTTTCCGCTGATTGTTGTCCTCCTCTGGATCTGTTTTGTACAGCTCATAGAGGTCAGGAGGCAGATCTCTTGAGGTGTTGCCACGGCGCTGTCTGCCACCCTTCCTTGCAGATTTATCTGGTGCCATGAAGTTTAGACTGAAAGGCTTCAAAGCTGTTAAAGTCTTCCATCTATTGGTCAGACAAGAACTGGCTTCAGGAGAATTTATATGATTCTGTAAGAACTCTGCAAATGAATCCAGACTATGAGAACCAAGGGATTCTCCCACGGACATGTACCTGTGACAACATTAAAGGTGCGAGGGAAGGGGAAGAGGTCATATGCATTCTCAGAAGATTTTGAAGATAAATCAGTTTAGAAGACATTGACCTCATAGTGCGAAGACATTCACTCATAGATAGAGAGTTGGTTCCAGATTTGTACGAATCCACGAATAAGTACAAGTGAGGAATCTAACTACTTTGTGAAGCATAAGTGAATATACTAGGCATGTTATGAGATGCAGTATGAGATAGATCCAACTTGTGTGAACAGAAACTGCTTGTGGTAGAAAAGGATCAATCTATCGGATCAAAAAGACTGTAAAAAGGAGGTTTTATTTACCACACGAGGAACTGGTAGACGGAGTGGGAGAGGAGGCCGAGAAGTTCGATCTTCCGTGCCCTAACTTGGCGACGGAGGACACCTACGGCAACGACGGAGAAGACGATGTCCGCGGCCGGCGTGAGGACGGCGTCGGCGAGGTCGCGGCAGCTAAGCGCTTCGTCGCCGGCGTCGTCGAGGGCTAGCGGTGGTGCTAGGGTTTGTGCGAGAGTGGAAGAAAGGATAATGACTAGGGTGAGGCGTGTATTTATAGGGACAGGGACGGCACATTGTTATTACACAGGTGCCCCTGGCGGTTCACATCTGAAGGACACGTGGCGATCATGCAACACATTGGAGGTTGTTCCACGTTCCCACGCATGCCTGGATTGTCGGGTGGTCATTCCCACTTCTCCAGGTTTCAGGTTGAAGGATTTAGCATTGAAAACAGATTAATGTTTGTCTCTGTGTCTTCTGCTGACAAGGACATAGAGAAGACATTTTGACAGTGTCAATAGAATGCATATGATTTGGATAGATAGACTTAAGATAGAAGCATAGAGAGGTTAGGGTCCGATCACATTCACTTAGTTCAAAAGATTCAACGTGAAGACATAGCTATAAGTGAATGCTGTAGAGGACATAAACCAAATTGATGATAAACAAGAGGTCATGTTAACATTGATGACAAACAGAAAGCGAAGATTTTGCAAATGTAACGTCATGTGAAAAACACTTCTAAGGGAAGAATTTGGTGGTGGCATTACCCACCATATAGGAAGTATTAGACCCAGACACGGTGCACAATTATCGTGGCGCTCCGAAGTCAAATTCCACGTTAATGTATTCACACTTAGAATGTAAGTCTTTATTGATTGAAGACATATGTTACTTCGTGTGTTGCACATCTAAGTCGTCAACATGCATAAGTGTTAGGATGTGTGCCTGATCACATGACATTTGAGGATTCCAAGATATTTAGCTCACACCGTAACTTGCAAAACCTCTTCTCGTCCAAGGGCTTTGTGAAGATATCTGCCAATTGCTCTTCAGTGTTGACGTGTATGATATCAATATCTTCCTTCATGACATGATCTCTGAGAAAGTGATGACGAATTTCAATGTGCTTTGTCTTCGAGTGCTGAACTGGGTTGTTAGCAATCTTGATGGTGCTCTTGTTGTCGCAGTAGAGTGGCACTTGCTTCAGATAAATGCCATAGTCTTTGAGTGTTTGCTTCATCCATAGAAGCTGAGGACAGGAAGATCCAGCAGCAATGTATTTAGATTCAGAAGTGGAGAGAGATACATAGTTCTGCTTCTTTGAAGACCAACAAACAAGTGATCGTCCCAGAAAGTGACATGTGCCTGATGTAGACTTGCGATCCACCTTGTCACTAGCATAATCAGCATCCGAGAATCCAACTAGATCAAACTCTGAGCCCTTTGGATACCATAATCCTAGTGTTGGGGTGTGAGCGAAATATCAAAGAATTCGCTTCACAGCTAAGTGATGCGATTCCTTTGGTGCTGCTTGGAATCGGGCACACATGCAAACACTAAGCATGATATCTGGCCTAGATGCACATAAATAAAGCAAAGAACCAATCATGGAGCGATATACCTTTTGATCATGTTCTTTACCATTGTCGTTGGGACCCAGATGGTGTTTAGCTGGCATTGGCGTCGTGTAACCTTTGCAGTCTTGCATTCCAAACTTCTTCAGGCAATCTTTGAGGTATTTCTCTTGAGTTATGAAGATGCCCTTGCATTGCTGGCGTATTTGAAGACCAAGGAAGAACTTCAGCTCACCCATCATGGACATCTGATATTGCTCTTGCATCATATATCCAAACTCATCACTGTATTTCTGGTTGGTGCAGCCGAAGATAATGTCATCCACATATAATTGGCACACAAACAGTTCACCATCATATGTCTTCGTGAAGAGAGTGGGATCTAGGGAACCAGGTTTGAAGCCTTTGCACTTCAGGAATTCTTTGAGTGAGTCATACCAAGCTCGAGGGGCTTGTTTAAGGCCATACAGTGCCTTGTTGAGCTTGTAAACCATGTCAGGATGTTTTGGATCTTCAAAGCCAGGCGGTTGTGCAACATACACTTCTTCTTCAATCTTTCCATTGAGAAAAGCGCTCTTCACATCCATTTGATACAGAAGAATGTTATGATGATTTGCATAGGCCAGCAGTATGCGTATAGCTTCAAGCCTAGCCACAGGAGCAAATGTTTCATCGAAGTCAATTCCTTCAACTTGAGTGTATCCTTGAGCAACGAGACGAGCTTTGTTTCTGACAACTTGACCATGCTCATCTTGCTTGTTGCAATATATCCATTTAGTGCCTATGATATTGTGTTTATGAGGACCAGGACGCTTGACCAGTTCCCATACATTATTCAGCTTGAACTGTTGAAGCTCTTCTTGCATAGCTTGAATCCATTCAGGTTCCATGAAGGCCTCTTCAACTTTCTTGGGTTCAGATATTGAGACAAATGCGAAGTGTCCACAAAAATTTGCTAGTTGTGTTGCCCTTGAACGAGTGAGTGGACCAGGTGCATTGATGCTATCAATTATTGTCTCAATCTGTACTTCATTTGCAACTCAAGGATGAGCAGGACGAAGATTTTGCTCATGCTCAGCATTGTCATCGTTGGAAGGATTGTCTTTAGGCTGAGCATTGTCTTCAGGTTGATCAGGTGTAGAGATGATGAGTTCCTCTTTAGGTTGAGCTTCAGACGGTATGATTTCTCCAGTTCCCATAAGCTTGATGGATTCACTGGATGGAACTTCATCTAGCACATTTGGCAGGTGCTCTCTTTGTGAGCCGTTAGTCTCATCGAACCGCACATCCACAGTTTCAACCACTTTATAGTGAAAGAGGTTGAAGACTCTGTAGGAGTGCGAATCCTTTCCGTATCCAAGCATAAAACCTTCATGTGCTTTCGGTACAAATTTTGAAGTGTGATGTGGATCCTTGATCCAGCACCTAGCACCGAATACTCTGAAGTAACCGACATTTGGCTTCTTACCAGTGAGGAGCTCATAGGATGTTTTGTTCAGAAGGTTGTGAAGATAAACACGGTTGATGATATGGCATGCAGTATCAATGGCTTCAGGCCAGAACTTTCTTGGAGTCTTTTATTCATCGAGCATCGTCCGGGCCATCTCAATAAGTGTTCTATTCTTGTGTTCCACGACGCCATTTTGCTGCGGCGTGTACGGAGCTGAGAATTCATGAGTGATGCCCAAGGTATCAAGATAAGTGTCGAGGCTGGTGTTCTTGAATTGAGTGCCATTGTCACTTCTGATGTGCTTGATCTTGACGCCATAGTTGTTCATGGCTCGATTGGCGAAGCGTCTGAAGACATCCTGCACTTCAGTCTTGTAGAGGATTATATGCACCCATGTATATCTTGAATAATCATCAACAATGACGAAACCATAGAGACAAGCAGTAGTAGTAAGAGTTGAGTAGTGAGTGGGACCAAAGAGGTCCATGTGTACCAGTTCGAAGGGTTGAGTCATTGTCATGACTGTCTTTGAGGAATGCTTGGCCCTCGTCATCTTTCCAGCTTCACAGGCACTGCATAAGTGATCGTTCTTGAACTTGATGCCCTCGATGCCTATGATATGCTTCTTCTTAGCAAGAGTGTGCAAGTTCCTCATGCCATCATGCCCTAGCCTCCGATGCCAGAGCCAGCATTCTGAAGCTTTTGCTAGAAGACATACGGCAAGTTGTGGTCCTGCTGAGAAATCTACCACATACAAATCATCTTTCCGATACCCTTCAAAGACTAGAGACTTGTCAGATTCCATTAGAACAAGGCAACGATATTTTCCAAATATCACAATCATGTTTAAATTGCAAAGCATTGAGACAGACATTAAGTTGAAACCAAGGGATTCAACAAGCATTACTTTATCCATGTGTTGATCCCTTGAGATTGCAACTCTATCTAGACCCAATACCTTGCTTTTACCAGTATCAGCAAATGTGATGTGACTCTTGTCAGATGGACGTAACGTTGAGTCCATGAGAAGACTTTGCTTGCCAGTCATGTGATTAGTACACCCACTATCAATAATCCATTCTGAAGCAGCTGGTGTCATACCCTATAGTGCAGTTAGGGGGATAGGCTTCACAAAGAGAATTGTGAAGCATAAACATTTGACGGGCAAGTGGATTATGAAAGCTTAGATCCACGTTAGGACTGATATGGCAAGTAGCAAGCGACTCAGGAACAAAATACATAATAAGACCATTTGGGCATTTGATCTTGCGCCCTACAAGATGTTTAAGGTCCCCAGCAATAGCTTCAGATGAATTTGATTTTTGGTTGGAGACCCTTCCCTGCAAAAGAGAGTTAAGCTTTCTTAGCCACCCACATCTTCAAGGGTGGCTTCGGAGCAATGAGTCTAAGTGCAATATTTGAGAACTTTGGCTTTGGAGCCCTAGCAAAAAGTCTTGCAGGAGGACAATAGTACTCATAAGAATAAGCAGAGTAGTTCTTGGTCGTATGAACATGGCGGTTTGATGAAACCCGCTCATATTCATAGGCCTGAGTATGATTTCCCTGCAAAACATTTGCGTTAGTGCGACTCAGGTGAGTCCTCGGTCTGTATGAAGCCTTTGGACCATATGAAGCCTATGGTCTGGGGTTTGTCTTCTTCACTTGTGGTGTCATGACGACATTCACAGGAAGATTCTCCAAATACTTTTTCGGCACCCAGACTTTCTTCATAGGTGGCCCACCCCTGCAGTTAGTACCAATATACCTGGCAAACACTTCACCCTTCTAATTCTTAAACAATTTAAAGTTTGCATCAAAGGATTCATCAATAACAATAGGGTTAGCACAAGTGAAGCCAGATAGGGTGGATGGATCTACGGAAGGTTCCTTTGCAGCAACCCGTGTGGTTTTTGGGTATTGCTCAGGTTTCCAGTAAGAGCCATCAGCATACATTTTCCTTTCGAACCCAACACCCTCTTTCCTAGGGGTTCGGTTCAGGATCTGCCTTTTGAGGACATCACATAGTGTCTGATGCCCTTTGAGACTTTTGTACATCCCTGTTTCAAGCAATGTCTTCAACCTAGCATTTTCATCAGCAATAGCAGTGGTATCCTCAGCAGAGGGGTTAGTTACCACATCAACAGTTGAAGATATTGCAACAGTAGTAGCAGTAGAACATCCAGCAACAGAAGTAGCATTGTCACGCTCAATGCATTTACATTATGGTTCAAATCCTTCCTGAGCGGAACTGATCTGTTTGGCGCGAAGTGACTCGTTTTTCTTTTGAAGATCTTCATGAGCTGCTCTCAATTTCTCAAGATCTTGCTTCCTTTGAAGATAATCATAGGAAAGCTTCTCATGAGTTGTTGAGAGCGTTTCATGACGACTTTCAAGTTCCTCATACTTAATATGAAGATTTTTTATGTCTTCAATTAAGGACTGATATCGAGTCATTTCAGCGTCTAACATGTCGTCGCTTTTGTCTAACAGTTTTTGAATATGTTCCATAGCTTTTTGTTGTTCAGTTGCAATTTTAGCAAGTGTTTTGTAGCTGGGTTTGGAACCACAATCAGAGTCATCTTCACTGGATGTTTGACAGTGAGTAGTGCGTGATTTTACCTTGGCACCGCGTGCCATGAAGCAGTAGGTGGGAGCGGAGTTGTCCTTGTCATTAGCATCGGCATTGGTGATGAAGTCATGGTCTTGAGTGTTGAAGATGGACTTGGCAACGTATGTTGTAGCCAGACTTGCAATGCCAGACTCGGACTCCTCCTCAGACTCCACCTCCACCTCCTCAGAAGCAGACTCCTCCTGTGAATCCATTTCCTTGCCAACAAATGCACGAGCCTTGCCAGATGAGCTCTTCTTGTGTGATGAAGACTTTGAGGAAGACTTGGAAGAAGACTTTGAGTATTTCTTCTTCTTCTTGTCATCAGAATCATATTCCTTGCTCTTCTTCTTCTTGTTGTTCTCATTGTCCCACTGTGGACACTCAGAGATGTAGTGACCAGGTTTCTTGCACTTGTGACATGTTCTCTTCTTGTAGTCATGAGCAGAAGCTTCATCATTCCTTGAGCTGGATCATGAGGACTTTCTGAAGCCTTTCTTCTTGGTGAATTTCTAAAACTTCTTCACAAGCATAGCAAGCTCCTTTCCAATGTCTTCAGGATCATCCGGACTGCAATCATATTCTTCCTCACATGAGGAAACATCTTTAGCCTTCAAAGCACGAGTTCGCCCATAGTTGGGACCGTAGATGTATCTTTTCTCAGAAAGCTGAAACTCATGTGTGTTGAGCCTTTCAAGTATGTCAGATGGATCGAGTGTCTTGAAGTCAGGGCGTTCTTTAATCATCAGGGCTAGGGTGTCAAACGAGTTGTCAAGTGATCTCCGGAGTGTCTTGACGACTTCATGCTTGGTGATTTCAGTAGCGCCGAGGGCATGAAGCTCATTTGTGATGTCAGTGAGTCGATCAAACGTGAGATGAATATTCTGATTGTCATTTCTCTTGAAGCGGTTAAAGAGGTTGTGAAGGACACTGATTATTTGATCTCTTTGGGTTGAGACGCCTTTGTTGACCTTGGAGAGCCAGTCCTAGACTAGCTTGGATGTTTCCAGAGCACTCACACGGCCATACTGTCCTTTGGTCAGATGACCACAGATGATGTTCTTGGCAGTAGAATCCAGTTGAACGAACTTCTTGACATCAGCAGCGGTGACACCTTCACCAGCCTTGGGGACGCCATTCTTGACGACATACCAGAGGTCGACATCAATGGCTTCAAGATGCATGCGCATCTTATTCTTCCAGTAGGGATATTCAGTTCCATCGAAGACTGGGCATGCAGCGGAGACTTTGATTATCCCTGCAGTCGACATAGCTAAAACTCCAGGTGGTTAAACCGAATCACACAGAACAAGGGAGTACCTTGCTCTGATACCAATTGAAAGTGCTAGTGATCGACTAGAGGGGGGGTGAATAGGCGATTTTTACAAAAGACTTCAAAACATGGAAGTTTCGAAGACAAACGATAGAGATAAACCTATTACCATGCAGCGGAAGGTAGACTACACTAAGAAAGCCATAGTCAAGTATTCAATGAAGTGAAAGCACAAAGACTAAAAGCAGCTAGGTAGTATAGATCAGGTTGGAAGATAGTATGAAGCCAATCAGAACGAGCAGTCACTCAGTGAAGACAAAAGATAATGCAAACATGCAATGACTTCACAAGGACCAATTTGTAAATAAAGAGATGGGAAGGATAGGACCAGTGGCTCGTTGAAGACAATGATTTGTTGGACCAGTTCCAGTTGCTGTGACAACTGTACGTCTGGTTAGGGAGGCTGAGATTCAACTCAGAAGACCGCGTCTTCACCTTATTCCCCTTGAGCTAAGGACACCCAGTCCTCACCCAATTACTCTGGTAAGTCTTCAAGGTAGACTTCCAAACCTTCACAGACTTCGTTCACCGGCGATCGATCCACAATGACTCTTGGATGCTCAGAACGTGATGCCTAACCGGCTGGAGGATTCACAGTCCTCAAGTGTAATAAGTCTTCAGATCACATAGACAGGAAGACTTCAATGATGCCTAACACTCTTTGGCTCTGGGTGTTTAGGGATTTGTCCTCGCAAGGAATTCTCTCTCAAAGGTTTCGAGGTGGGTTGCTCTCAAACGACAAAAGACATATACTAACTCTGAGCAGCCAACTGTTTATGGTTGCAGGGGGTGGGCTATTTATAGCCACTAGGCAACCCGACCTGATTTGTCTGAAATGACCCTAGGTCACTAAGGAACTGACACGTGTTCCAACAGTCAGATTTCAAACACACACAACAACTTTACTTGGGATACAAGCAAAGCTGACTTATCCAGCTCTGGATAAGATTTACTCTCATAGTCTTCGCTCGAAGACATAGGATTTTGGTTAAGCATCACTTCAGTCATTCTGACTGGTTCACTTGGACCCCACTTAATAGTACGGTGGTTCCTATGACTCAACAAAGAAGAAAAAGAACGACGAGAGAACTAAGTCTTTGCGCTCCATAGTCTTCACGCGATGTCTTCTAATAACCCACAAGTATAGGGGATCACAACAGCTTTCGAGGGTAGAGTATTCAACCCAAATTTATTGATTCGACACAAGGGGAGCCAAAGAATATTCTCAAGTATTAGCAGCTGAGTTGTCAATTCAACCACACCTGGAAACTTAGTTTCTGCAGCAAAGTGTTTAGTAGCACAGTAATATGATAGTGGTGGTAACAGCAACAAAAGTAAAGGCAGCAAAAGTAATTTTTTTGGTATTTTGTAGTGATTCTAACAATAGCAGCGGGAAAGTAAATAAGCGTAAACCAGTATATGGAAAACTCGTAGGCACCAGATTAGTGATGGATAATTATGCCGGATGCGGTTCATCATGTAACAATCATAACATAGGGTGACACAGAACTAGCTCCAATTCATCAATGTAATGTAGGCATGTATTCCGTATATAGTCATATGTGCTTATGGAAAAGAACTTGCATGCCATCTTTTGTCCTACCCTCCCGTGGCAGCGGGGTCCTATTGGAAACTAAGGGATATTAAGGCCTCCTTTTAATAGAGAACCGGAGCAAAGCATTAGCACATAGTGAATACATGAACTCCTCAAACTATGGTCATCACCGGGAGTGGTCCCGATTATTGTCACTTCGGGGTTGCCGGATCATAACACATAGTAGGTGACTATAGACTTGCAAGATAGGATCAAGAACTCACATATATTCATGAAAACATAATAGGTTCAGATCTGAAATCATGGCACTCGGGCCCTAGTGACGAGCATTAAGCATAGCAAAGTCATAGCAACATCAATCTCAGAACATAATGGGTACTAGGGATCAAACCCTAACAAAACTAACTCGATTACATGATAAATCTCATCCAACCCATCACCGTCCAGCAAGCCTACGATGGAATTACTCACGCACGGCGGTGAGCATCATGAAATTGGTGATGGAGGATGGTTGATGATGATGACGGCGACGAATCCCCCTCTCCGGAGCCCCGAACGGTCTCCAGATCAGCCCTCCTGAGAGGTTTTAGGGCTTGGCGGCGGCTCCGTATTGTAAAACGCGATGATTTCTTCTCCTTGATTTTTTTCTCTCCGAAAGCAAATATATAGAGTTGGAGTTGGCGTCGGAGGGCATCCAGGGGGCCCACGAGGTAGGGGCGTGCCCTAGGGGGGGGGGGCGCCCCCCACCCTCGTGAACAGGGTGTGGGCCCCCTGGTCTTCATCTTTGGCGAGGATTTTTTATTATTTTTTCTAAGATGTTCCGTGGAGTTTCAGGTCATTCCGAGAATATTTGTTTTCTGCACATAAAACAACACCATGGCAATTCTGCTGGAAACAGCATCAGTCCGGGTTAGTTCCATTCAAATCATACAAGTTAGAGTCCAAAACAAGGGCAAAAGTGTTTGGAAAAGTAGATACGACGGAGACGTATCAACTCCCCCAAGCTTAAACCCTTGCTTGTCCTCAAGCAATTCAGTTGACAAACTGAAAGAAAGAAAGAAAAACTTGTACAAACTTTGTTTGCTCTTGTTGTTGTAAATATGTCAAGCCAACATTCAAGTTTTCAATATAGATCATAACTAACCACATTTGCAATAATTCTCAGGTCTCACAATTACTCATATCAATAACATAATCAACTAGCAAGCCATAATAATAAATCTCGGATGACAACACTTTCTCAAAACAATCTTTTTTTTCTCGAATATGCACGAGTGTGCATATCATATATTAAATAAGAAAGGCAAAGAAAGCCTCCACCACACTTACACGGTTTCTTAGTACATATTACTCCTCACTAGTCTCCCACCTCTCCACCCTACTAAAGAAGGGAGTTACAATCCCTTTGATTAGTCCGGCCGATGCCCACAGTTGACCCTCTTGCCTCACTCTCCCTAGTAGACCCTCCAAGCAAGGGCGCGCCCCATCGAAGACAATACCATTTCTATGCTTCCACAACTCCCACCAGACTAGTGCAATAATAGTACGAAGATCCTTAATGCTCATACCTTCTAATCCTTGCTTGGCCACAACCCAATCCGCCAACTTGTCCTGTTGAGTGGGAGTCCAATCCGGTTTGCCCAAGGCCTCGCAGATCCTCGCCCAGGCAGCCCTAGCAAAGACGCAAGTGAATAGAATGTGGTTAATGGTTTCATCCTCCTGGTCACAAAACGGGCACACGTCTTGGTGAGGCAACCATCGCCTCTCTAGTCGGTCCGATGTCCAACATCGGTCTCTGAGGGCCAACCACGTGAAAAGCCTGCACCATGAGGGTGCACGTGATTTCCAAGTTAGGTCCGCTGTCATGTTTACTTCTCGACTCCAAAAACCAGCCGCATAAGCAGATTTCATGGAGAACTGTCCAGTGGCCTCCCACGACCAAACCACCTTGTCAGGCACATCCACCATAGGCTCCCTAGCTGAGACTAGTTGCCATATCGAAAAGAACTCATGCAGCACGGCATGTCCTATGTCCGGGCCAACGTCCAATGCCCAACTCCCATTCTCCACCGCATGTCCCACTAACCGGGAGTCTCTGATGCGCTTTGGAACCAAGCTGTAGAGGAGCGGTGCAACTTCCTGAATCCTGCTGCCATCAAGCCAGCGGTCCTCCCAAAAATGTGTCGTGAGTCCAGAATTAGCCACACTCCTCATGGCCACCGTACAAAGCCCCATTGACTCTTCCGGGACCTTGATCTTGAACTCTCTCCATGGCCTCGTCTCATCAGTCCTTGCAAGCCACGGCCATCTCGCTTGCATTGCTATGTTCATCCAGCGCAAGTTTGGCAAACCAAGGCCACCTGTCCACTTCAGTGTACACACCGCATCCCAAGCGACTGCACAATTGCCACCATTAGCCTCCGCTCGTCTACACCACAAGAAACCTCTGCAAATCTTCTTCATTCCAGCAATTGTTTTCATCGGTAGATCCAGCGCCATCATAGCGTGAATTGGCATGGCACAAAGCACGATTGGACCAAGGTTAGTCTACCACTCTTTGGCATAAGTGATGCCCTCCATTTTGGTAGCTTATTAGCCATTTGATCCACCAAATACTTCAACTGTGCCGCCGATGGCCTCCTTAATGAGAGTGACAGCCCCAAATACTTGATCGGGAAGGATCCCAAGGGGCACTTGAGCTCGACACATGCCATGCTAATCTGGTCCTCCGAGCATCTAATAGGAATAGATGCTGATTTTTGCATGTTGATCCTCAGTCCCGATGCTTCGCCGAAAAGCTCCAATATACACTTGCAAGCCGCAAGATCCACCATATTTTGTTTGACAAATAGAACAACATCATCCGCAAAGATTGATAGTCGCTTCTCCATGCCCACACACGCCAAAGGTTCCATCACCCCTCGGCTCACTGCCAGCTGCATCATCCTTTGCATCGGCTCCATAGTTAGGATGAAAAGCATTGGGGAGATAGGATCCCCTTGTCGTAGCCCTTTGCAGTTGTAGATCATGTCTCCCGGTGCACCATTGACCATTACTTTTGTGGTAGAGGTTGAAAGGATTCCACAAATCCAAGACCTCCACCTTGGCCCGAATCCCATATGCTGCAACACCTCAACCAAGAAGGGCCATTGCACCGAATCGAAAGCTTTTGATATGTCCAGCTTAAGCAAAATCGTCGAGTTCTTCAGAGCATGAAGCCTTCTTGCCGTGCTTTGCACAAGCATGAAATTGTCATGCAAAGATCTGCCCTTGACAAAAGCACTTTGGTGATTACCAACCAGTTTAGGTAGATCTTCCACGAGTCTACATGCAAGCACCTTCTCGAAAATCTTTACTGCCCCATGCACAAGGTTGATGGGTCTGAAGTCACACACCTCTAGGGCACCATCTTTCTTGGGCAAAAGAGAGACCAAGGACTTATTGATGGCCGCCAAACCCCTCATGTCACCACTATAGAAGCAGCCCATCGCTCTCATGAAATCCTCCTTGATTATACTCCAGCAAGTAGCATAGAATCTTCCCATAAAACCATCCGGACCCGGTGCTTTATCATGAGGCATTAACTTGATCACTCCTTCAACCTCCTCCTCCGTAAACGGCCGCTCAAGATGCGCCAAGTTTAGGCGTGGAAGGCCTAGCACATCCAGGTTGAGTGCATATCCACGAGGGCATGCACCCCCAAATGCCGCACCAAAATAAGCATCCACCGCCGAAGCCACCTCATCCTGGCCGGAGTATAATCGATCATTGTACTTGACCGTCCTCAACACATTCTTTCTTTGCCTATGACTTGCTTGTTGATGGAACAACCTCGTGTTCCCATCACCCTCACGCAGATGCAGCATTCTAGATCTCTGCCTAGAGATTGTTCGCTCCAACGAGCTCAAACCCAAAAGCTTCCTCTTTAAACACTTGCGCAAATCCCGCTCTGCATCCGATAGCGTCCTTGCCTCCATAGCAATATCCAGCTGCTTAATGACCTCGATAGCAATGGTAATTTGAAGCTTCACGTTGCCAATCCAACGATCACTCCACTTCCGCAGGCTCCGTGCCGTCGCCCTTAGCTTGCTTTGTAAGGTGAGGTAGTCATTAGAGGCCGCCGGAGTCATAGTCCAAGCAATCTTGACCTCATCAAAAAAACCCTCCGCACGAGTCCAGAAGGACTCAAACTTGAATCTCTTCTTTATGCATATGGAGACATTCATATCCAACATTAACGGGCAATGATCTAAGACTGCAGTGCCCAGAGCTGAGAGGAAACACGTCGGATACGCCTCATCCCACTCGTTTGACACGAACACATGGTCAATCTTCTCCAAAGTAGCCATCTGCCTCTCATTAGACCACGTATAGCGTCTCCCATTCAGATAGAGCTCCTTCAGCTCAAGCAAGTTCAACTTTGCTCTGAACCTACCCATCATCCTACGGTTGATCAAAGCATTACTTTTGTCTTCCTCCCTAGCAATTAGATTAAAGTCTCCCGCTACCAACCAGGGCCCTGCGTGTAGGTCCCGAATGTCAACAAGGTCTTGCAAGAAAACCACTTTGTCCACCTCTTCTTGTGGCCCATAGACACATGTGAGCCACCATGGCCGCTCGTCCTCCGGGCACATCACAAGCGCTGTTAGCATATGATTCGTGTAGTGCGGATTCGATAGTCGTGTAACCGCGGCATCCCAAGCCACCAAAATCCCACCTTGTGTACCCACTGCCGGCAAGTAGAAAAAGTTTTCATATTTAGAGCCAAGACACTGACGCACAATGCTCATGGATACATCTTGCAGTTTTGTTTCTTGGAGGCACACAATAGCCGGTCCTGCCGAGTTAACCACCTGAAATACGGCATTCCTGCGGGCCGGAGCATTTAGCCCACAGACATTCCACACAATCATCCTCAATGGCTGCGCATTCATGATCAGATCCCACCATGACCACCAGCCAAGCGGCTAGTGCACCGCCTCACTCGCCAGCGGCATTGCTGGTGACTCCCATCCAAACAAAGCAAGTATCACCGTGATGTGAGCATCCGAGAGTGGCCGAGAAAACAGATCCACGTACATCCTTAGTGCTTCCTCTGAGATTACCTCCACTTCATGCGCCAAACATAATCTTCTGATGAGGACTTGTTGCTGCTTGGAGGCACCCATCTTTGCCAAACGCGCACTCCTCCTTGGAGTGACATCCACCCGCTACTTCTTTCTTGGGTTCCGGGCTTGTATCCCACATGCACGACTTGTTGGGCACGACAAAATCAGTGTTATGGACCGGCACATCTGCGCCCGCATGGCTTCAATGTCCTATAGCAAGGGGCCCTCCCCATCAGCCCTCTGCGGAGTGACCATGGTATGTATAGGGCTGGGAAGCCTGGTCTCCTCTATCCCATCCCTAGGACTTGCCAGCCCCACCGTACATAGCGACATTGGTGAAGGAGTGCATGGTGCATGTGCACATCCTTCCTCTGATAGGCTCACACAGAACGTATCACCAACCTCCACCTATCCATGCAGTATTCGCAAGCACCCACTCGCCGAATCCTCCTCGAACAGTGAGTCCAGCCCATCCAATCTGTCCTCGCATGAGGAGGTGTCCCCATTATGCACTGGGCCCCGCAAGGGGATAAGGTGCGAACCAATTTGGACGGAACCCTCCTCATGCCGAGCACCAACTGGCTCCAGATCCGAGAACCTATCCACCTCGGGCTCATGCGCATCTCTGTCTGCCCGCGCCCACCTGGAGAGCTGGACCGAGGCGGGCGAGACAACGGAAACCTATGCCTCATTCCCCCGCACCAACGCAGCACAATGGACTGCCGATCCTTACTTTTGACCAGACCCCACCTGCACCGACATGTCGGCCTCCACCATTGGCTGGGCACCAGAACCGCCAGCATGCGGACCCACAGAATCAGCACAAAGCGATCCAGTGACGATGGCCATGCAGCTATCGCTGACCAAGCCACTACCCGCCGAAACTACGTCGGCCTGGACGCCGCGCGTTGCCGGTGGCAGCACCGCCGTTGACGACTCCACTGTACTGGCCGAAGCCATGGGCACCGCAGGGTTGCGGGCCTCCCTCCTCGGCGGCCCTCGCACATGATCATCGCTCCCAGAAAGTGGTGACGGCGGCGGCGGCGGCGGAGGAGGCCGCCGACCACCATCATCATCATCCTGCCCATCCACCATCCGCGGATCCTCCAGAACCCGGATCTTGATCGGATACCTAAGCGTGCTGGCATGCCGGCCAACAGAAGAACGCCGTCCCTCCTCATCGGCCCAGAGGTTTCATCGGGGCTCATCGATGAACAGCAACCGGCGGCGAGGGATCTGATGAGGCCGATCCGTGCGCAGCCACAGCCGGAAATCCGCCATGTCGAGACGGCGAGCCATGGAGTCATCCACTCCCACGACGTAGCCGAGACCGCGCAGAATCACACTCGCCGTCCTCTGGTTCCACGCATTCCCAGGCACTCCCCTCAGCGAGATCAGCACCAGGTAGGGGAGCGAGGCCGCCGTCGCCAGCTCCTGCCTATTCCACGGCCGGAGGTTGAGCTCGAACCAGGACGAGCTAGCGCGGCCTGCGTGCACCATCCGGTCCCTAACCTCTTCATTGCGGCATAGGACAAGGAAATCATCAGGGAAGAAGGCGCGAATAGACATATCCGTCGGACCAATGCCGAAAGTCACGTGCAGTGCCTCCGCCGCAGAGGCCAAGTCCACCGAGGGCCTGGTGCCGGTGACCGTGACGAGCACCGCCCGAGCAAGCTCGGCCTCCAACCGCCGTGTGTCATCACCCGCCTCCAAGAAGCAAACTTCCACCGACGCATCTTGAACTACGGCCACCACGGCGGCGCCGACTCCAGCGGGCCGAACGGCACTGAGAACTCCGGGCCGACAACAACGGACGGCGCCCTCACTACCTCACTCCAGAGCCTGACCGCGCCAGGCGGCGGGGGGCCCGGCAGCGGAGGCGGCAGGATATTGGCTGAGCGCCGCGATGACGCAGGGGCAGATGCTTCCACCGGACGACGCAGAGCAGGAGGCGGGCGCGCAGGTTGTTCCACTGGAGATGGACTCCGCGGCTTGGTGCAGCCACAGGAGATGTGCCCCACGCCACGGCACCGGACGCAAAACGCCGGGTTGGTGCAGTCCACCGAGATGTGCCCGTCACTCCCGCAGTTGTAACAACATCCATGCAGCTCCGCCGGCAGACGTGAAGACGGCAGCGGGCGAGCAGCCGGCACCGCGCGGGGCCGGCCAGTGGGAGCACAATGCCAAGGCCGCCGCAAAGCCCGAGGGCGGCGGATTGTCTTGTTCTCCCAGCCACTCCCGACCCGCAGTGGCGCCGGCGTGCGCGACGGCCCTCCCCCACCGCCCTGGATGATAGGGCCGAAGGCCGTGCCCAGGACCTGCGGCACGATGATGGAGCGCAGCTGAGGCTGTGGGTGCGCCGGAGCCGGAGCAGAGGGGCCGGCGCGCGGGGGAGGCGAGGGATCTCGCTGCGCCACAGGGGCAGAGAAGGCGGGAGAAGGGAGGACACGGAGGAGATGGAACCCGATAGTTAGACTCTGGACGCCATAGCGCCGCAGGAGGGAGAAGTGGCCGCCGCCTCCAGAGTGGAGAACGGCGGGAGGTGGCTGCCGGCGCCGGAGTGGCGGCTGGTGCAGCGCACTAGAACAGGGGAGCGCCAGAGGGCCTCTTCACTCCTTGAACTGGGCCTGATGGGAATTTTCTCAAAACAATCATAATATGATATAACAAGATGGTATCTCGCTAGCCCTTTCTGAGACCGCAAAACATAAATGCAGAGCACCTTTAAAGATCAAGGACTGACTAGACATTGTAATTCATGGTAAAAGAGATCCAGTCAAGTCATACACAATGTTATCTAACAGTAATGAATGCAAATGACAGCTGTGTCTCCAGCTAGTGCTTTTTAATAAGAGGGTGATGACTCAACATAAAAGTAAATGGATAGGCCCTTCGCAGAGGGAAGCAGGGATTTGTAGAGGTGCCAGAGCTCGGTTTTGAAATAGAGATAAATTGTATTTTGAGCGGTATACTTTCATTGTCAACGTAACAACTAAGAGATGGCGATATCTTCCATGCTAAACACATTATAGGCGGTTCCCAAACAGAATGGTAAAGTTTATACTCCCCCTCCACCAACAAGCATCAATCCATGGGTTGCTTGAAACAACGAGTGCCTCCAACATACATCAGGTCCTAGGGGGAGTTTTGTTCACAATTAATTTTGATTTAGTTTGCATAAAGCATGGGACTGGGCATCCCGGTGACCAGCCATTTTCTTGTGAGTGAGGAGCGGAGTCCACTCCTCTTGAGAATAACCCGCCTAACACGGAAGATAAGGACAACCTTGGTTGATACGTGAACTATTCGAGCATACAAAACAGAATGTTTATTTGAAGGTTTAGAGTTTGGCACATACAAATTTACTTGGAACGGCAGGTAGATACCGCATATAGGAAGGTATAGTGGACTCATCTGGAATAACTTTGGGGTTTAAGGGATTGGATGCACAAGCAGTATTCCCGCTTAGTACAAGCGAAGGCTAGCAAAAGACTGGGAAGCGACCAACTAGAGAGAGACAACAGCCATGTACATGCATTAAAATTAATAAACATTGGATGCAAGCATGAGTAGGATATAATCCACCATGAACATAAATATCGTGAAGGCTATGTTGATTTTGTTTCAACTACATGCGTGAACATGTGCCAAGTCAAGTCACTTAAATCATTCAAAGGAGGATACCACCCCATCATACCACATCATAACCATCTCAATAGCATGTTGGCACACAAGGTAAATCATTATAATTCATAGCTAATCAAGCATGGCACAAGCAACTACGATCTCTAATTTTCATTGCAAACATGTTTATTCATAATAAGCTGAATCAAGAATGAGGGACTCATCATATTTACAAAAACAAAAGAGGTCGAGTTCATACCAGCTTTTCTCATCTCAGTCAGTCCATCATATATCATCATAATTGCCTTTCACTTGCACGACCGAACGGTGTGAATAATAATAAGAGTGTACGTGCATTGGACTAAGCTAGAATCTGCGAGCATTCAACAAACAGGAGAAGGCAAGGCAATATGGGCTCTTGGTTAAATCAACAATAATGCATATAAGAGCCACTTCAACAATTTAATTATGGTCTTCTCCTACTGACCCCCAAATAAAAGAAAAGAAATAAAACTATTTACACGGGAAAGCTCCCAACAAGCAAAAGAAGAACGGGAAATATTTTTGGGTTTTCTTTTTAATTATTACTACTACAGCAGAAAAATAAACTATTACTATTTTTTTTGGTTTTTCTTAAGGTTTAACAAACACACAAGAAGAAAGCAAGAAAAAGAAAATAAACTAGCATGGATATTACAGTGAAAAAGTATGAGCACCGACATCTAGT
This sequence comes from Triticum dicoccoides, assembly GCF_002162155.2. Lineage (NCBI taxonomy): Eukaryota > Viridiplantae > Streptophyta > Magnoliopsida > Poales > Poaceae > Triticum > Triticum dicoccoides. The sequence continues at coordinate 24,413,935 of NC_041388.1, forward strand.
AATGAGTGTGTGTGAGCATAAATGTAATGTCGGTGAGAAATACGTACTCCCCCAAGCTTAGGATTTTGGCCTAAGTTGGTCTATGGCCACGGCTGGCCTGGCTGATATCCATAATAATAGTTGTTGGGGTCGTACTATGATGAGGAATAGTTGGGATCATACTGATGTGCAGCGGTTATCGCCTGCTGAGCTGCAGCGTGGAGTCGAGCTGCCTCCGCTCTCCTCTCGTACTCTTCTGCCTCCTCTCTGGTAATAACATATCTTCTTTTTGTCTGTGAATCAAAGAAGGCAGGAGCAGGGAGAGTAATACGGAAACACGTCGTTTATCAAAAATTAAATGATATAAGAGAGGTGATTCAGGCCTCTCGACAAACTGGTGCGAAGCCATCGAGTCATAATCTAAATATGCAGGAGGCAACTCCGTATCACCCTCACGAATGTCTATCTCAAGAAAATGAGCTAAGCGGGTTGCATAAATTCCTCCAAAGAAATCTCCATTATGTGTATTATGATGCAACCTACGAGCTACAATGGCTCCCATATGATAAGATTGGTCTCCTAACACAGCACTCCTAAGAATGCTAAGATCAGGGACACACATGTGACATGCTTCATCCTTAGCATTTATGCATCTACCGATGAAGAGAGCAAAATAATGTATAGCAGGAAAGTGAATGCTCCCTATGGTAGCCTGCGTTATATCTCTAGATTCCCCCACAGTTATACTAGCAAGAAAGTTTCTAAATTCAGATTTAGGGGGATCCCTAACACTACCCCATGATGGAAGTTTGCAAGCAGAAGTGAAATCCTCTAAATCCATGGTATAAGATTTGTCATAGAGATCAAACATGACTGAAGGAGAATTACGCGAAGATGAATACTCAAACCTCCTCACAAAGGAACTTGTGAGATCATGATACTGGGGGCATTTGTTAGCCTCAAAATCCTCAAGACCGGCATTGTGCAAATATGCTTTGAATTCTTCTTTAATTCCTGCACGGTCCATAAAATTTTCCGACGGCCATTCGCAAGGCCGTACTGGAGCGTCTCTTGGTGGATCCTCGTGAGCATCGCGCATAGCAATCCTGGGTCCTTGCTTCTTAGAGGAACCACCTTGGAACATCTTCCTAAGCATATTGTTTTTCTCTGAAAAATTCTGAAATTTTTAGTAACTTCAAACAAAAGTAAACCATCTTCAATAATATTGATAGCAACTACTCCTACAAGTGCCTAGAGCCTATATCAAGCATTAGAACTACTTGGAACCATATAATTTTGACATGAAAGCTCAAGAACATGGTCACCTATGCAGCACAAATTTGCAAAGAATAAAGCACTAGAACAAAAACTAATTGAACCAATGGAGGAGTCACATACCAAGGAACAATCTCCCCAAGCAGTTTTCCGAGAGGTGCTTTGAGCAAGGAGATCGAAAATCACAGCAAAAGTGGCTAGAACTTGTGCTTGAGTTGGTTTTTCGAGTTTGTGTGAGACAGAGGAAGAAGATGGGTGCTGGGATAAGTGGAGGAGGGCCACCGTGGGCCCACGAGGCAGGGGGGCGCGTCCTAGAGGGGGGGCGCGCCCACCACCCTCGTGGCCAGGTGGCAGCTCCTCCCGCGGTAATTTTTGCACAGTAAATCCTCAAATATTCCCGAAAAAATCATATTAAATTGGCATGGCATTCCGAGGACTTTTATTTTCGGGATATTTTTATATTGCACGGATAAGTCAGGAAACAGACAGAAAAATACTATTTTTACTTTATTTAATATAAATAACAGAAAGTAAAAGTGGGGTATAGAAGGTTGTGCTTCTAGTTTCATCCATCTCATTCTCATCAAAAAGAATCCACTAACAAGGTTGATCAAGTCTTGTTAACAAACTCATTCCGATAATCATGAAACCAAAGAAATTTCGAATAACACTAAGTTACCTCAACGGGGATATGCACATCCCCTATAATAAGTATATCATATTTCTTTTTGACAGTAGGAAGAGGAAATTCAAAACCTCCAATTATAATCGATGGAATTTTTCCAATGGAGTTGATACTATGAACTTGAGGTTGTTTCCTCAGAAAGTGTACCGTATGCTCATTACCATTAACATGAAAAGTGACATTGCCTTTGTTGCAATCAATAACAGCCCCTGCAGTATTAAGAAAAGGTCTTCCAAGAATAATAGACATACTATCATCCTCGGGAATATCAAGAATAACAAAGTCTGTTAAAATAGTAACGTTTGCAACCACAACAGGCACATCCTCACAGATACCGATAGGTATAGCAGTTTATTTATCAGCCATTTGCAAAGATATTTCAGTAGGTGTCAACTTATTCAAGTCAAGTCTACGATATAAAGAGAGAGGCATAACACTAACATCGGCTCCAAGATCACATAAAGCAGTTTTAATATAATTTCTTTTAATGGAGCAAGGTATAGTAGGTACTCCGGGGTCTCCAAGTTTCTTTGGTATCCCCCCCTTAAAAGTATAATTAGCAAGCATGGTGGAAATCTCAGCTTTCAGTATCTTTCTTTTATTAGTAATGATATCCTTCATATATTTAGCATAAGGATTTGTTTTGAGCACATCAGTTAATCGCATACGCAAAAAGATAGGCCTAATCATTTTAGTAAAGCGCTCAAAATCCTCATCATCCTTTTTCTTGGATGGTTTCAGAGGAAAAGGCATGGGTTTCTGAACCCAAGGTTCCCTTTCTTTACCATGTTTCCTAGCAACAAAGTCTCTTTTATCATAACGTTGATTCTTTGATTGCGGGTTATCAAGATCAACAGCAGGTTCAATTTCTACATCATTGTCATTACTAGGTTGAGCATCATCATGAACATCATCATTAATATTTTCACTAGGTTCATGTTCATTACCAGATTGTGTTTCAGCATTAGACATAGAGATATCATTTGGATTATCAGGTGGTTCAGCAATAGGTTCACTAGAAGTTTGCACAGTTCTATCATTTTTCTTCTTCTTCTTTTTAGAAGAACTAGGAACATCAATATTATTTCTTTGAGAATCTTGCTCGATTCTCTTAGGGTGGCCTTTAGGATACAAAGGTTCCTAAGTCATTCTACCAGTTCTAGTAGCCACTCTAACAGCATAATCATTTTTCTTACTATTCATTTCATCAAGCACTTCTTTTTGAGCCTTAAGTACTTGAGTGGTAACCATAGAAGCATGTTTGCTAACAAGTTTAAGTTCACCTTTAATATTAGCCATATAATCACCCAAGCGTCTAATCATATAAGCATTTTCTTTTAATTGTCTACCAAAATAAGCATTGAAGTCGTCTTGCTTAAACATAAAGTTATCAAACTCATCCAAGCACTGACTAGTAATTTTAGTAGGAGGGACTTCAGCTTTATCATATCTATAGAGTGAATTTACCTTTACTACCTATGTCGGGATATCAGGATCAGGAGGTTCTTCAGTAAATAAAGAATTGAGATCATATGTTTCTTCAACAGGCGGTATATTAAGACCATGTATTTCTTCAATAGGAGGTAAATTCTTAACATCTTCAGCTTTAATACCTTTTTCTTTCATAGGTTTATTTGCCTCTTGCATATCTTCGGGACTGAGGAATAGAACACCTCTCTTCTTCGAAGTTGGTTTAAGAATAGGCTCAGTAATTGGAGCAGGAGTTGGCTCAGGAGCTGCCTCAGGAGGTGCCCAACTATTTTCATTTGTCAACATATTATTCAATAGAATTTCAGCTTCATCCGGTGTTCTTTCCCTGAAAAGAGAACCAGCACAACTATCCAGGTAATCTCTGGAAGCATCGGTTAGTCCATTATAAAAGATATCAAGTATTTCAGGTTTCTTAAGAGGATGATCAGGCAAAGCATTAAGTAACTTGAGAAGCCTCCCCCAAGCTTGTGGGAGACTCTCTTCTTTAATTTGCACGAAGTTGTATATTTCCCTCAAAGCAGCTTGTTTCTTATGAGCAGGGAAATATTTTGCAGAGAAGTAATAAATCATATCCTGGGGACTACGCACACAACCAGGATCAAGAGAATTAAACCATATCTTAGCATCACCCTTTAATGAGAACGGAAATATTTTGAGTATATAGAAGTAACGTGATCTCTCATCATTAGTGAACAGGGAAGCTACATCATTTAACTTAGTAAGATGTGCCACAACAGTTTCAGATTCATAGCCATAAAACGGATCAGATTCAACCAAAGTAATTATATTCGGATCAACAGAGAATTCATAATCCTTATCAGGAACACATATAGGTGAAGTAGCAAAAGAAGGGCCGGGTTTCATTTTATCTCTAAGTGATTCTTTGTTCCATTTAACTAATAACCTCTTAAGGTCATATCTATCTTTGCAAGCTAAAATAGCGGCAGAAGATTCCATATCAAAAAGATAGCCCTCGGGAATAACAGGCATATTTTCATCATCACTATCATCATCGTATTCGGATTCAATAATTTCTTTTTCTCTAGCCCTAGCAATTTGGTCATCAAGAAATTCACCAAGGGGCACAGTAGTATCAGGCATAGAAGCAGTTTCATCATAAGTATCATGCATAGCAGAAGTGGCATCATCAATAACATGTGACATATCAGAACGAATAGTAGAAGCAGGTGCAGGTGTCGCAAACTTACTCATAATAGAAGGTGAATCCAGTGCAGAGCTAGATGGCAGTTCCTTACCTCCCCTCGTAGTTAAGGGATAGATCTTGGTTTTTGGATCTCTCAAGTTCTTCGTAGTGTCCAATAGATATAAATCCCAAGTGACTCAGAGAATAGAGCTATGATCCCCGGCAACGGCGCCAGAAATTTGTCTTCATAACCCACAAGTATAGGGGATCACAACAACTTTCGAGGGTAGAGTATTCAACCCAAATTTATTGATTCGACACAAGGGGAGCCAAAGAATATTCTCAAGTATTAGCAGCTGAGTTGTCAATTCAACCACACCTGGAAACTTAGTTTCTGCAGCAAAGTGTTTAGTAGCACAGTAATATGATAGTGGTGGTAACAACAACAAAAGTAAAGGCAGCAAAAGTAATGTTTTTGGTATTTTGTAGTGATTGTAACAGTAGCAGCGGGAAAGTAAATAAGCGTAAACCAGTATACGGAAAACTCGTAGGCACCGGATCAGTGATGGATAATTATGCCGGATGTGGTTCATCATGTAACAGTCATAACATAGAGTGACACAGAACTAGCTCCAATTCATCAATGTAATGTAGGCATGTATTCCGTATATAGTCATACATGCTTATGGAAAAGAACTTGCATGACATCTTTTGTCCTACCCTCCCGTGGCAGCGGGGTCCTATTGGAAACTAAGGGATATTAAGGCCTCCTTTTAATAGAGAACCGGAACAAAGCATTAGCACATAGTGAATACATGAACTCCTCAAACTATGGTCATCACCGGGAGTGGTCCCGATTATTGTCACTTCGGGGTTGACGGATCATAACACATAGTAGGTGACTATAGACTTGCAAGATAGGATCAATAACTCACATATATTCATGAAAACATAATAGGTTCAGATCTGAAATCATGGCACTCGGGCCCTAGTGACAAGCATTAAGCATAGCAAAGTCATAGCAACATCAATCTCAGAACATAATGGATACTAGGTATCAAACCCTAACAAAACTAACTTGATTACATGATAAATCTCATCCAACCCATCACCGTCCAGCAAGCCTACGATGGAATTACTCACACACGGCGGTGAGCATCATGAAATTGGTGATGGAGGATGGTTGATGATGACGACGGCGACGAATCCCCCTCTCCGGAGCCCTGAACGGTCTCCAGATCAGCCCTCCCAAGAGGTTTTAGGGCTTGGCGGCGGCTCCGTATCGTAAAACGCAATGATTTCTTCTCCTTGATTTTTTTCTCTCCGAAAGCAAATATATAGAGTTGGAGTTGGCGTCGGAGGGCATCCAGGGGGCCCACGAGGTAGGGGGCGCGCCCTAGGGGGGGCGCCCCCACCCTCGTGAACAGGGTGTGGGCCCCCTGGTCTTCATCTTTGGCGAGGATTTTTTATTGTTTTTTCTAAGATGTTCCGTTGAGTTTCAGGTCATTCCGAGAATATTTGTTTTCTGCACATAAAACAACACCATGGCAATTCTGCTGAAAACAACGTCACTCCGGGTTAGTTCCATTCAAATCATACAAGTTAGAGCCCAAAACAAGGGCAAAGGTGTTTGGAAAAGCAGATACGACGGAGACGTATCATCTTCTCTCGTCATAGTCTTCAATGTGAATGTCTTCACATCCCACCTTTGACTTCAATGTCTTCATACATTTTTAGGGGTCATCTCTGGTAGGAAAACCGAATCAATGAGGGACTTCTACCTGTGTTATCCTGCAATTCTCACAAACACATTAATCCCTCAACCAGGTTTGTCGTCAATACTCCAAAACCAACTAGGGGTGTCACTAGATGCACTTATGTCAACCAGATGATCATGCTAAGCAATATGACAATGATGAATGTGTCATGATAAACGGAATGGTGGAAAGTTGCATGGCAATATATCTTGGAATGGCTATGGAAATGGCATAATAGGTAGGTATGGTGGCTGTTTTGAGAAACATATAAGGAGGTTTATGTGTGAAAGAGCGTATCATATCACGGGGTTTGGATGCTGCTACCTCTTGAGCACTGCGTTTGTTTTCCCCGAAGAGGAAGGGATGATGCAGCAAAGTAGTGTAAGTATTTCCCTTAGTTTTTGAGAACCAAGGTATCAATCCAGTAGGAGGCTACGTGCGAGTCCCTTGCACCTGCACAAAACAAATAAATCCTCGCAACCAATGCAAATAGGGGTTGTCAATCCCTACAAGGCCACTTACGAGAGTGAGATCTAATAGATATGATAAGATAATATTTTTGGTATTTTTATGATAAAGATGCAAAGTAAAATAAAGGCAAAGTAAATAGCAAAGGAAATAACTAAGTAGTAGGAGATTAATATGATAAAGATAGACACGGGGGCCATAGGTTTCACTAGTGGCTTCTCTCGAGAGCATAAGTATTCTACGGTGGGTGAACAAATTATTGTTGAGCAATTGACAGAATTGAGCATAGTTATGAGAATATCTAGGCATGATCATGTATATAGGAATCACGTCTGAGACAAGTAGACTGACTCCTGCCTGCATCTACTACTATTACTCCACTCATCGACCGCTATCCAGCATGCATCTAGAGTATTAAGTTAAAAACAGAGTAACGCCTTAAGCAAGATGACATGATGTAGAGGGATAGACTCATGCAATATGATGAAAACCCCATCTTGTTATCCTTGATGGCAACAATACAATACGTGCCTTGCTGCCCTTGCTGTCACTGGGAAAGGACACCGCAAGATTGAACCCAAAGCTAAGCACTTCTCCCATTGCAAGAAAGATCAATCTAGTAGGCCAAATCAAACTGATAATTCGAAGAGACTTGAAAAGATAACCAATCATACATAAAAGAATTCAGAGAAGATTCAAATATTATTCATAGATAAACTTGATCGTAAACCCACAATTCATCGGTCTCAACAAACACACCGCAAAAAGAAGATTACATCGAATAGTTCTCCACAAGAGAGGGGTAGAACATTGTATTGAGATCCAAAAAGAGAGAAGAAGCCATCTAGCTACTAACTATGGACCCGTAGGTCTGAGGTAAACTACTCACACTTCATCGGAGGGGCTATGGTGTTGATGTAGAAGCCCTCCGTGATCGATGCCCCCTCCGGCGGAGCTCCAGAACAAGCCCCAAGATGGCATCTCGTGGATACAGAAAGCTGCGGCGGTGGAATTAGGTTTTTGGCTCCGTTTTATATTCTTTTTCTTCGAAACCTAAAACAGGCAAAAAACAGCAATTCTGGGTTGAGCCTCCGGTTAATAGGTTAGTCCCAAAAATAATATAAAGTTGGATAATAAAGCCCAATAATGTCCAAAACAGTAGATAATATAGCATGGAGCAATCAAAAATTATAGATACATTGGAGATGTATCAAGCATCCCCAAGCTTAATTCCTGCTCGTCCTCGAGTAGGTAAATGATAAGAATGGAATTTTTGACGCGGAGTGCTACTTGGCATAATTTTAATGTAATTCTTCTTAATTTGGTATGAATATTCAGATCCGAAAGTTTCAAGACAAAAGTTAATATTGCCATAAAAAATAATAATACTTCAAGCATACTATAAAAGCAATTATGTCTTCTCAAAATAACATGGCTAAAGAAAGTTATCCCTACAAAATCATATAGTCTGGCTATGCTCTATCTTCACCACACAAAATATTTAAATCATGCATAACCCCGATGACAAGCCAAGGAATTGTTTCATACTTTTGACATTCTCAAAACTTTTTCAATCTTCACGCAATACATGAGCGTGAGCCATGGATATAGCACTATAGGTGGAATAGAGTGGTGGTTGTGGAGAAGACAAAAAGGAGAATATAGTCTCACATCAACTAGGCTTATCAACGGGCTATGGAGATGCCCATCAATAGATATCAATGTGAGTGATTAGGGATTGCCATGCAACGGATGCACTAGAGCTATAAGTATATGAAAGCTCAAAAAGAAACTAAGTGGGTGTGCATCCAACTTGCTTCCTCATGAAGACCTAGGGCATTTTGAGGAAGCCCATCATTGGAATATACAAGCCAAGTTCTATAATGAAAGATTCCCACTAGTATATGAAAGTGATAACATGAGAGACTCTCTACTATGAAGATCATGATGCTACTTTGAAGCACAAGTGTGGTAAAAGGATAGTAACATTGTCCCTTCTCTCTTTTTCTCTCATTTTTTTCTTTTCCTTTTTTTATTTGGGCCTTTTCTCTTTTTTATGGCCTCTTGTCTTTTCTTTTTTTTCGTCCGGAGTCTCATCCCGACTTGAGGGGGAATCATAGTATCCATCATCCTTTCCTCACTGGGATAATGCTCTAATAATGATGATCATCACACTTTTATTTTTCTTACATCTCAACAATTACAACTCGATACTTAGAACAAAATATGACTCTATGTGAATGCCTTTGGCGGTGTACCGGGGTATGCAATATGACAATGATGGAGTGTGTCATAATAAACGGAATGGTGGAAATTTGCATGGCAATATATCTCGGAATGGCTATGGAAATGCCATAATAGGTAGGTATGGTGGCTGTTTTGAGGAAGGTATATGGTGGGTGTATGATACCAACGAAAGATGCACGGTATTAGAGAGGCTAGCAAAGGTGGAAGGGTGAGAGTGTGTATAATCCATGGACTCAACATTAGTCATAAAGAACTCATATACTTATTGCAAAAATCTACAAGTTATCAAAGCAAAGTATTACGCGCATGCTCCTAGGGGGATAGATTGGTAGGAAAAGACCATCGCTCGTCCCCGACCGCCACTCATAAGGTAGGCAATCAATAAATAAATCATGCTCCGACTTCATCACATAACGTTTCACCATACATGCATGCTACGGGAATCACAAGCTTCAACACAAGTATTTCTCAAATTCACAACTACTCAGCTAGCATGACTTTAATATCACCATCTTTATATCTCAAAATAATTATCAAGTATCAAACTTATCATAGTATTCAACACACTCATAAGAAAGTTTTATTATTAATCTTGTATACCAAGCATATTAGGATTTTAAGAAAATTACCATGCTATTAAGACTTTCAAAATAATTTAAGTGAAGCATGAGAGATCAATAGTTTCTACAAAACAAATCCACCGTCGTGCTCTAAAAGATATAAGTGAAGTACTAGAGCAAAACTATATAACTCAAAAGATATAAGCGAAGCACATAGAGTATTCTAACAAATTCCAAATCATGTATGGCTCTCTAAAAAGGTGTGTATAGAAAGGATGATTGTGGTAAACTAAAAAGCAAAGAATCAAATCATACAAGACGCTCCAAGCAAAACACATATAATGTGGCGAATAAAAATATAGCTCCAAGTAAAGTTACCGATAGAAGTAGACGAAAGAGGGGATGCCTTCCGGGGCATCCCCAAGCATTGGTTTAAAGGTGTCCTTATATTATCTTGGGGGTGCCATGGGCATACCCAAGCTTAGTCTCTTGCCACTCCTTGTTCCATAATCCATCAAATCTTTACCCAAAACTTGAAAACTTCACAACATAAAACTTAAAGTAGAAAATCTCGTGAGCTCCGTTAGCGAAAGAAAATAAAAGACCACTTCAAGTTACTGTAATGAACTCATTATTTATTTATATTGGTGTTATATCTACTGCATTCCAACTTCTCTATGGTTTATAAACTATTTTACTAGCCATAGATTCATCAAAATAAGCAAACAACATACGAAAAACAGAATCTGTCAAAAACAGAACATTCTGTAGTAATCTGTAGCTAGCGCAATATCTGGAACCCAAACAATTCTAAAATAAATTTCTGGACGTGAGTAATTTATCTATTAATCATCTGCAAAAAGAATTAACTGAATATCGCTCTCCAAATAAAAATGACAGCAGTTCTCGTGAGCACTAAAGTTTCTGTTTTTTACAGCAAGTTCAACAAGACTTTCCCCAAGTCTTCCCAACGGTTCTACTTGGCACAAACACTAATTAAACACAAAAAACACAATCAGAACAGAGGATAGATAAATTATTTATCACTAAACAGGAGCAAAAAGCAAGGAATAAAAATAAAATTGTGTTGCCTCCCAACAAGCGCTATCGTTTAACGCCCCTAGCTAGGCATAACAAGCAAGAATAGATCTAGGTATTGCCATAATAGTAAGATAGATTATTAAAACTCATCTCATATTCTCTACGTTAGGTGGCAAGTTTCCTTTGAGGCAAGCAAAAGTAATCAAAAGGGCTAAATTTAATGGGACAAAAGTCCCGAAGATCAACCTTGGGAGGTATAGGTTCCTCCTTTGGTCCTTCATATTGCACAACCAATTCATCATTATAAGCATTCTTTTGAGAGAACTTTGTGAGCCTATATTCAAGAAAATATCCTAGTTCATTATTTCGAATATCAAAATCATCATTAAGTTCAGAGATTCTGTCAACTAAAACATTGGTAGGAACCCTTTTTCTAAGATTTTCATTGAAAGCAACATAGTCTAGAGATTGTAAACGCATTACTTCTTCTTGATCAAAGAGGATAGCCTCTATGGGAGGACGGCAAGCGTCCACCTTATAATGTGCAAAGATTTCTTTGTCCTCTTTTATTATGAATCTAAACTCATGAGCCAAAAAGATAGTAGCGGCACGCTTAACAGAAGAATGCTCAATATTAGAAAATTCCAGAAAAATCCTTTGTATAGAAGGATGCATGTGCATGAATTGTCTTTCAAGTTGAACTACAAGCATGGCAATAGCGTCCGCAAGACTACTAGTTCTATGGAGGATAGAACTACCCATAGAAGGTAAAGCACCAGCACAAGTAAAGAAATCTTGAATTACTCCTTTTCCAATAATATTACCACTACCAACACAGAATCTTTTTGTATGTGACATAGTGGGTTCTTTAGTAGGAGCATCACAATTATTATCGACAATAGTTTCCCCAATTTCAGACGTAGAGGCATAAGGTAAAGGACTAGCCATAACAACAAGCAAACAAACTAACACACAAGCAAACAGAAAGCAAGCGGGCAAAAAGAGGCAAATAGAGAAGAGAGGGAGGATAGAGAGAGAGAGGGCGAATAAAACGGCAAGGGTGAAGTGGGGGAGAGGAAAACGAGAGGCAAATGGCAAATAATGTAATGCAGGAGATAAGGGTATGTGATGGGTACTTGGTATGTTGACTTTTGCGTAGAACTCCCCGGCAATAGCGCCAGAAATCCTTCTTGCTATCTCTTGAGCACTGCGTTGGTTTTCCCCGAAGAGGAAGGGATGATTTAGCAAAGTAGCGTAAGTATTTACCTCAGTTTTTGAGAACCAAGGTATCAATCCAGTAGGAGGCTACGCGCGAGTCCCTCGCACCTGCACAAAACAAATAAATCCTCGAAACCAACACAAAAAGGGGTTGTCAATCCCTATAAGGCCACTTACAAGAGTGAGATCTGATAGATATGATAAGATAATATTTTTGGTATTTTTATGATAAATATGCAAAGTAAAATAAAGGCAAAGTAAATAGCAAAGAAAATAACTAAGTAGTAGGAGATTAATATGATAAAGATAGACCTGGGGGCCATAGGTTTCACTAGTGGCTTCTCTCGAGAGCATAAGTATTCTACGGTGGGTGAACAAATTACTGTTGAGCAATTGAAAGAATTGAGCATAGTTATGAGAATATCTAGGTATGATCATGTATATAGGCATCATGTCCGAGATAAGTAGACCGACTCCTGCCTGCATCTACTACTATTACTCCACTCATCGACTGCTATCCAGCATGCATCTAGAGTATTAAGTTAAAAACAGAGTAACGCCTTAAGCAAGATGACATGATGTAGAGGGATAGACTCATGCAATATGAACAAAACCCCATCTTGTTATCCTCGATGGCAACAATACAATATGTGCCTTGCTGCCCTTACTGTCACTGGGAAAGGACACCGCAAGATTGAACCCAAAGCTAAGCACTTCTCCCATTGCAAGAAAGATCAATCTAGTAGGCCAAACCAAACTGATAATTCGAAGAGACTTGCAAAGATAACCAATCATACATAAAAGAATTCAGAGAAGATTCAAATATTATTCATAGATAGACTTGATCATAAACCGACAATTCATCGGTGTCAACAAACACACCGCAAAAAGAAGATTACATCGAATAGTTCTCCACAAGAGAGGGGGAGAACATTGTATTGAGATCCAAAAAGAGAGAAGAAGCCATGTAGCTACTAACTATGGACCCGTAGGTGTGAGGTAAACTACTCACACTTCATCGGAGGGGCTGTGGTGTTGATGTAGAAGCCCTCCGTGATCGGTGCCCCCTCCGGTGGAGCTCCGGAACAGGCCCCAAGATGGGATCTCGTGGATACAGAAATTTGCGGCGGTGGAATTAGGTTTTTTTGCTCCGTTTGATATTCATTTTCTTTGAAACCCTAAAACAGGCAAAAAACAGCAATTCTGGGCTGGGCCTCCGTTAATAGGTTAGTCCCAAAAATAATATAAATTTGGATAATAAAGCCGAATAATGTCCAAAACAGTAGATAATATAGTATGGAGCAATCAAAAATTATAGATACGTTGGAGACGTATCAGATGCACCGGCAAAGTTTACGCCAACTCTCGACGTGAGAAAGGGCAATGCACGGTACCGAAGAGGCTAGCAAGGATGGAAGGGTGAGAGTGCGTGTAATCCATGGACTCAACATTAGTCTTAAAGAACTCACATACTTATTGCAGAAATCTACAAGTCATCAAAAACCTCGGCACTACGTGCATGCTCCTAGGGGGATAGATTGGTAGGAAAAGACCATCGCTCTTCCCCGACCGTCGCTCATAAGGAAGACAATCAAATAACACCTCATGTTTCCAATTTGTTACATAACGTTTACCATACGTGCATGCTACGGGACTTGCAAACTTCAACACAAGTATTTCTCAATTTCACAACTACTCAACTAGCATGACTTTGATATTATTACCTCCATATCTCAAAACAATCATCAAGCATCAAACTTCTCTTAGTATTCAAAACACTCATAAGAAAATTTTACTAATCTTGAATACCTAGCATATTAGGATTTTAAGTAAATTACCATGCTATTTTAAGACTCTCAAAATAATCTAAGTGAAGCATGAGAGATCAATAGTTTCTACAAAACAAATCCATCGCCGTGCTCTAAAATATATAAGTGAAGTACTAGAGCAAAACTATATAACTCAAAAGATATAAGCGAAGCACATAGAGTATTCTAACAAATTCTAAATCATGTATGGCTATCTCAAAAGGTGTGTACAGCAAGGATGATTGTGGTAAACTAAAAAGCAAAGACTCAAATCATACAAGGCGCTCCAAGCAAAACACATATCATGTGGCGAATAAAAATATAGCTCCAAGTAAAGTTACTGATAGAAGTAGACGAAAGAGGGGATGCCTTCCGGGGCATCCCCAAGCTTTGGCTTTTAGGTGTCCTTAGATTATCGTGGGGGTGCCATGGGCATCCCCAATCTTAGGCTCTTGCCACTCCTTGTCCCATAATCCATCAAATCTTTACCCAAAACTTGAAAACTTCACAACACAAAACTTAGAAAATCTCATGAGCTCCGTTAGCGAAAGAAAATAAAAGACCACTTCAAGGTACTGTAATGAACTCATTCTTTATTTATCTTGGTCTTATACCTACTTTATTCCAACTTCTCTATGGTTTATAAACTATTTTACTAGCCATAGATTCATCAAAATAAGCAAACAACACACGAAAAACAGAATCTGTCAAAAACAGAACAGTCTGTAGTAATCTGTAGCTAGCGCAAGATCTGGAATCCCAAAAATTCTAAAATAAATTGCTGAACATGAGGAATTTATCTATTAATCATCTGCAAAATGAATTAACTAAATAGCACTTTCCAAATAACAATGGCAGTAGTTCTCGTGAGCGCTAAAGTTTCTGTTTTTTACAGCAAGTGTAACAAGACTTTCCCCAAGTCTTCCCAACGGTTCTACTTGGCACAAACACTAATTAAACACAAAAAACACAATAAAAACAGAGGCTAGATAAATTATTTATTACTAAACAGGAGCAAAAAGCAAGGAATAAAAATAAAATTGGGTTGCCTCCCAACAAGCGCTATCGTTTAACGCTCCTAGCTAGGCATAACAAGCAAGGATAGATCTAGGTATTGCCATAATAGTAAGATAGATCATTAAAACTCATTTCATATTCTCTACGTTCAGCAGCAAGTATTATTTGAGGTAAGAAAAAGTAATCGAAAGGGCTAAATTTAATAGGACGAAAGTCCCCAAAATCAACCTTGGGAGGTATAGGTTCCTCCTTTGGTCCTTCATATTGCACAACAAATTCATCATTATAAGCATTCTTTTGACAGAACTTTGTGAGCCTATATTCAAGAGAATATCCTAGTTCATTATTTCGAATATCCAAATCATCATTAAGTTCAGAAATTCTATCAACTAAAACATTGGTAGGAACCCTTTTTCTAAGATTTTCATTGAAAGCAACATAGTCTAGAGATTGAAAACACATTATTTCTTATTGATCAAAGAGGATAGCCTCTATGGGAGGACGGCAAGCGTCCACCCTATAATGTGCAAAGATTTCTTTGGGCTCTTTTATTATGAATCTAAACTCATGAGCCAAAAAGATAGTAGAGGCACGCTTAACAGAAGAATGCTCAATATTAGAAAATTCCAGGAAAATCCTTTGTATGAAAGGATGCATGTGCATGAATTGTCTTTCATGTTCAACTACAATCATGGCAATAGCGTCCCCAAGACTACTAGTTCTATGAAGGATAGAACTACCCATAGAAGGTAAAGCACCGGCACAAGTAAAGAAATATTGAATAACTCCTTTTCCAATAATATTACACTACCAACACGGAACTTTTTTTGTATGTAAGATGAGTGGTTCTTTAGCAGGTGCATCAGAATTTTTCATGCTATTATTATCGACAATAGTTTCCCCAATTTCGGACCTAGAGGCAGAAGGTAAAGGACTAGCCATAGCAACAAGCAAATGAACTAACACACAAGCAAACAAAAAGCAAGCGGGCAAAAAGAGGAAAATAGAGAAAGAGAGGGAGGATAGAGAGAGAGGGCAAATAAAACGGAAAGGGTGAAGTGGGGGAGAGGAAAACGAGAGGCAAATGGCAAATTATGTAATGCGGGAGATAAGGGTATGTGATGGGTACTTGGTATGTTGACTTTTGCGTAGACCTCCCCGGCAACGGCGCAGAAATGCTTCTTGCTACCTCTTAAGCACTGCGTTGGTTTTCCCCGAAGAGGAAGGGATGATGCAGCAAAGTAGCGTAAGTATTTCCCTCAGTTTTTGAGAACCAAGGTATCAATCCAGTAGGAGGCTATGCGCAAGTCCCTCGTACCTGCATAAAACAAATAAATCCTCGCAACCAACGCGAATATGGGTTGTCAATCCCTACATGGCCACTTACGAGAGTGAGATCTGATAGATATGATAAGATAATATTTTTGATATCTTTGTGATAAAGATGCAAAGTAAAATAAAGGCAAAGTAAAAAGCAAAGGAAATAACTAAGTAGTAGGAAATTAATATGATGAAGATAGACCCGGGGGCCATAGGTTTCACTAGTGGCTTCTCTCGAGAGCATAAGTATTCTATGGTGGGTGAACAAATTACTGTTGAGCAATTGACAGAATTGAGCATAGTTATGAGAATATCTAGGTATGATCATGTATATAGTCATCACGTCCGAGACAAGTAGACCGACTCCTGCCTGCATCTACTACTATTACTCCACTCATCGACCGCTATCCAGCATGCACCTAGAGTATTACGTTAAAAACAGAGTAACGCCTTAAGCAAGATGACATGATGTAGAGGGATAGACTCATGCAATATGATGAAAACCCCATCTTGTTATCCTCGATGGCAACAATACAATACGTGCCTTGCTTCCCCTACTGTCACTATCAAAGGACACCGCAAGATTGAACCCAAAGCTAAGCACTTCTCCCATTGCAAGAAAGATCAATCTAGTAGGCCAAACCAAACTGATAATTCGAAGATACTTGCAAAGATAACCAATCATATATAAAAGAATTTAGAGAAGATTCAAATATTGTTCATAAATAGATTTGATCATAAACCCACAATTCATCGGTCTCAACAAACACACCGCAAAAAGAAGATTACATCGAATTGTTCTCCATAAGAGAGGGGGAGAACATTGTATTGAGATCCAAAAAGTGAGAAGAAGCCACCTAGCTAATAACTATGGACCCGTAGGTCTGAGGTAAACTACTCACACTTCATCGGAGGGGCTATGGTGTTGATGTAGAAGCCCTCCGTGATCGATGCCCCCTCCGGCGGAGCTCCGGAACAGGCCCCAAGATGGGATCTCGTGGATACAGAAAGTTGTTGCGGTGTAATTAGGTTTTTGGCTCCGTATCTGATCGTTTGGGGGTACGTAGGTATATATAGGAGGAAGGAGTATGTCGGTGGAGCAACAGGGGGCCCACGAGGGTGGAGGGCGCGCCTGGGGGGGGGGGGGGTAGGCGCGCCCCCTACCTCGTGGCCTCCTCTTTTGTGTCTTGACGTAGGGTCCAAGTCTCCTGGGTCTTGTTCATTGAGAAAATCACGTTCCCGAAGGTTTCATTCTGTTTGGACTCCGTTTGATATTCCTTTTCTTCGAAACCCATAAACAGGCAAAAAACAACAATTCTGGGCTGGGCCTCCGGTTAATAGGTTAGTCCCAAAAATAATATAAAAGTGGATAATAAAGCCCAATAATGTCCAAAACAATAGATAATATAGCATGGAGCAATAAAAAATTATAGATACATTGGAGACGTATCAGCGCAGCGCTGTGTCACTGACAGTGG
Organism: Triticum dicoccoides; assembly: GCF_002162155.2. Taxonomy (NCBI): domain Eukaryota; kingdom Viridiplantae; phylum Streptophyta; class Magnoliopsida; order Poales; family Poaceae; genus Triticum; species Triticum dicoccoides. The sequence continues at coordinate 24,431,423 of NC_041388.1, forward strand.
GCCCGCCGGGCCCACTGGTCAGGTTTGACCAGTCCACGCGCGCGCCTCCTTCTCCGGCCGAACAGAGGCGGAGCTCCGGCGGTCGACGTCGGCGAACGACAGCATCGTTTGGAAAACCGAGGCCACCTATGAGCTCAGGAGGTTGAGGAGAACACGTGGGTACCCTCCTTGGTCGCTGGAGTGGAGGGAGTCACCGGCGGCGAGCTCACCCGAGGAGCTCCGGCAGAGACGAATTGGGCGTTTTGCCTATGGTGGCTCCCGGGCAATATCGAGGGCGGTGATGGATCAATGGGTGCTCAAGGAGGCTAGTGGTGGAGAAACTTGTGAGAGGGAGGGCCGGACGGCGTCGGAACCATCCGAACAGTGGCGGCGATAGTAGTTTCCGGAATCGGAGAAGACGACCTCCTCTGGTCGTGTTGCTGCAACGGGTGGGTTAGTGAGGGAGAGGGAGAGTGAGATGGTGCTGTTCGAGGGCCTTGGGTGGCTTTTTATATGGAGGGGAGGGCAGTGCCACAGGTTCCAGAGATGAACACGTCGGCGGCGGCTATTGATGGCAAAGCGCGGGCGGTGGCAAGGTAGGAGTGGCCGGCGTGGTTAGGTATGGACGGTGGCCGTCCGTATTTACCACGGGGTCGCGCTGGCTGGCTCGGGTGGCCTGGGCGGTGTCGTGCCCGAGCTGACCGCGGCGGCGGCCATTCAAGGCAAGCGAGTGGGTGGTGGCAAGGTCGGTGTGTCGCTAGTGTGGCCGGTGAGCTGCGGATGAGCTCGATCCGTTGCCAATTAAGCGAGAGGGGCTCGGGCAGAGACGTGGCCGTGCGGGACTCGTCGGGCGGCGGTCTTGGTCGTTGTGGATGGCGGTGGATGGCGCTAGGGGCCAAGCGAGGGTGTCAGCGAGGTTCCCGGTGGTCGAGTTGATCCAGAAGAGGATCATGATGAGAGGGTGAGGCAGCAGAGACACGGCAGGGGCTCGGTGCCGACGCGTGCAAAACACACGCTCTGGCCGCGCCCGGTGCACGCACGTTAGGTGTTCGTCAGATTGCCAGTGGAATCTACAGGGACACACACGAGCTACAAATCAACAGGATGGTGCTTATAGGTATGAGAGGAGTGATGGACATGCTGGTTTTGCCAAATAACCAAGTGTCCAGTGCAATATAGAAAGTGGCAACATTTCTGTCATGCACCCAAGGTGTTTCACAAAATGCTTGGGCTAACTAGGGGATTTGGTTGATGATGAAATTTGGCAGGATGAGGTCTCTTTAGATGATAGAGATGGTAGTGGAGTTAGCTTGGAAAGATGAGAAACTTGCTAGTGCAAGTTTTACCAGAATTCAGTTCTGGACAGAAACTTCATAGGAGTGTTTGGTGGACTTGCAAGTTGAAATTGAAGCTGCCCTTCTAGACTTAAGGTACTAGTTGGAAGGACTACAAGATGGCAAAGTTTCAGAATTAATGGAGATAGAAAAAATTAGGGTTGCAATTATAACTCAAGAATGGGACATAATTTGAAAAGAGGATGTTTCTCTCAAAATTTTCAAAAGACATAGTTAGGTTTTTGCTCAAAAGTGATTTATAGGCATCACCTGACCTCTCACAATTTTTGTGGGATTTTAAAATAATTATTTAACATAATTGTAGTGCAACAGAAGCATTTTAAGTATTGAAAATTCTTTTAAAAGTATTACTTGTGGCAAATTTTATTATGAACACATTTCCTTGAAGTGATTTACACAATAACCAAGGACCACAACATTTCACAAACATAATCTTCTATGGCGGGAAGAATTTTGTAAAACAGAGAATAGAAAAGCTCTGAAATTAATAACTAAGCTCATATAGCTCAAAAAATTTATTTCTAGCCAAATTTTACTTAATGAGCATATGATTAAATTTTTGGGGTGTTACACTTTTTGAATACTGCAGGGGCTGTTATTGATTGCACCAAAGGCAATACTTTTCATGTTAATGGTAATGAGCATAGGGTACACTTTCCGGGGAAACAACCTCAAGTCCACAGTATCAATTCTATTGGAAAAATTCCATCGATTATTTTTGGAGGTTTTGAATTTCCTCTTCCTACCGTCAAGAAGAAATATGATATTCTTGTTGTTGGGGATGTGCATATCCCCGTTGAGGTAACCTAGTGTTATTCGAAAATTCTCTGGTTCCATGATTCGGAATGAGTTTGTTAACAAGACTTGATCAACCTTGTTAATGGATTCTTTTTGATGATCATGAGATGGATGAATTTAGAAAACACAACTCTTTGTACCCTCTTTCTACTTTCTATTATTTATATTAAATAAAGAAAAAATAGTAATATCTGTCTTTTTCTGACTATCCATGCAGTATAAAAACACCCCAAAAATAAAATTTCTCCAAATGCCCTGAAATTTAAATATGATTTTTTCTGGAATATTTGAGAATATTTGGCATTGAGAACACAGCAGGGGGGCATCCACCTGGCCACGAGGGTGGAGGGAGCGCCCTACCCCCTGGGCGCGCCCCCTGCCTCATGGGCCCACGGTGGCCCTCCTCCACTTATTCCTGCACCCACACACTCCTTCTTCCTCCCACAAACACCATTATCCAGCTCAAGCACAAGTTCTAGCTCATTTTGTTGTGATTTTCGATCTCCTTGCTCAAAGAACCTCTCACAAAACTGCTTTGGGGGATTGTTCCTTGGTATGTGACTCCTCCATTGTTCCAATTAGTTTTTGTTCTAGTGCTTTATTCATTGCAAATTTGTGCTGCTTAGGTGACCCTGTTCTTGAGCTTGCATGTCAAATTTATGTGGTTCCAAGTAGTTTTGATGCATGATATAGGCTTTAGGCACTTGTAGGAGTAGTTGCTATCAATTTTGTTGAGTTTGGTTCACTTTTATTTTGAAGTTACTAAAAAAATTCAGAAAATTTTAATAGGAATAAATATGTTTAGGAAAATGTACCAAGGGGGTTCTTCAAGGAACACAAGGACCCAGGCTTGCAATGCGTGATGCTGATGATGAGCCACCAAGGGACGCTCTAGTGCGGCCTTGTGAATGGCCTTCAAAGGACTTCATGGATCAATCAGGAATTAAGGAAGAATTTAACGCATATCTGCGTAATGCTAATCTTGTGAGCTTTGAGGCAGAAAAGTGCCGCCAGTACCACTATCTCACTAGTTCCTTTGTGAGGAGGTTTGAATTTTCATCTTCACGCAATTCTCAGACTGTCTTGTTTGATCTTTATGAAAATTCTTATACTATGGACTTAGAGGATTTTACCACTGCTTGCAAACTTCCACAATCGGGTAGTGCTAGTGAACCTCGCAAATCTGAATTTAGAGATTTTCTTGCTAATATAACTGTGGGATAATCTAGAGATATAGCGCAAGATACCATAGGGGGCATTCATCTTCCTGCTATACATTATTTTGCTCTCTTCATATGTAGATGCATTAATGGTAAAGATGAAGCATGTCACATGTGTGTCCCTGACCTCAGTATTCTTAGGAGTGCTGTGTTAGGAGATAAATCTTATAATTTGGGAGCCATTGTTGCACGTAGGTTGCATCTTAATAGATTTAATGGAGATTTCTTTGGTGGAATTTATGCAACCCGCATAGCTAATTTCCTTGGTATAACCATACGTGAGGATGCTATTGAGTTGCCCCCAGCTTATTTGGATTATGAGGCTATGGTTCGCCATCAATTTGTTGAGAGGAACGATCAGTTCCTCCAGTACCGACTAATCTTTGACAGACGACGCACCTATCATGCCGCTCTCCCTGCTTCTACTTTCTTTAACTTTCAGGCAAAAGGGAGATATTTTATAACCGGAGACGAGGCGGAAGAGTATTAGAGGAGGGCTGAGATAGCTCGCCTCCAAGCTGCAGCCCACGATGCAATGACTGCTGCAACTCAGTATGACCCCAACTACAACTTTGGATATCCGCCAGGCCATCCGTGGCATTAGACCAACTTAGGCCAAAAGCCTAAGCTTGGGGGAATATGTATTTCTCACCGACGTTACATTCATGTTCACACACTTATTGCTAGATGTTGGTGCTCACACTTTTTCATTGTAATATCCATGCTAGTTTATTTTCTATTTTTATGCTTTCTTCTTGTGTGTTTAATAAACCTTAAGAAAAACAAAAAAAAATAGTTGTAGCTTTTAGCTAGTTTTGATTTCCATGCCTGTAATAGTAATTAAAAAGAAAACCCAAAAAGATTTCCTGTTCTTGTTTTTGCTTGTTGGGAGCTTTCCCGTGTAAATAGTTCGATTTCTTTTCTTTTCTTTGGGGGTCGATAGGAGAAGACCATGATTAAATTGTTGAAGTGGCTCTTATATGCATTATTGTTGATATGACAAAAGAGCCCATATTACCTTGTCTTCTCCTTTTTATTGAATGCTTGCAGATTCCAGCTTAGTCCAATGCACATGCACTATTATTATTATTCACATCATTCGGTCGTGCAAGTGAAAGGCAATTATGATGATATATGATGAACTAATTGAGATGGGAGAAGCTGGTATGAACTCGACCTCTCTTGTTTTTGTAAATATGATTAATTCATCGTTCATGATTTAGTCCATTATGAATAAACATGTTTGCGATGACAATTAGAGATCATAGTTTCTTATGCCATGCTTAATTATCTAGGAGCTTATAATGGTTTACCTTGCGTTCCAACATGCTATTAAAATGGTTGTGATGTGGTATGATAGGGTGGTATCCTCTTTTGAACGATTCGAGTGGCTTGACTTGGCACATGTTACGCATGTAGTTGAAACAAAATCAACATAGCCTCTACGATATTTATGTTCATGGTGCATTATATCCTACTCATGCTTGCATTCGGTGTTGATTAATTTTAATGCATGTTCATGACTGTTGTCGCTCTCTAGCTGGTCGCTTCCCAGTCTTTTTCTAGCCTTCACCTATACTAAGCGGGAATACTGCTTGTGCATCCAATCCCATAAACCCCAAAGTTATTCCATATGAGTCCACCATACCTACCTATATACGGTATCTACCTGCCGTTCCAAGTAAATTTGTATGTGCCAAACTCTAAACCTTCAAATAAATATCCTGTTTTGTATGCTCGAATAGCTCATGTATCAACTAGGGCTGTCTATATCTTCCATGTTAGGCGGGTTATTCTCAAGAGGAGTGGACTCCGCTCCTCACTCACGAGAAAGTGGCTGGTTACCGGGATGCCCAGTCCCATGCTTTATGCAAATCAAATCAAAATAATTGCAAACAAAAATCCCCTTGGGACTCTTGTTAGTTGGAGGCACCCGTTATTTCGAGAAAGCCATGGATTGATGCTTGTTGGTGGAGGGGGAGTATACACTTTACCAATCTGTTTGGGAACCGCCTATAATGTGTGTAGCATGGAAGATATCGCCATCTCTTGGTTGTTATGTTTACAATGAAAGTATACCGCTCAAAATATTATTCATCTTTATTTCAAAACCGAGCTCTGGCACCTCTACAAATCCCTACTTCCCTCTGCGAAGGGCCTATCTATTTACTTTCATGTTGAGTCATCATCCTCTTATTAAAAAGCACCAGTTAGAGAGCACCACTGTCATTTGCATTCATTACTGTTAGTTAACATTGCGTATGACTTGACTGGATCTCTTTTACCATGAATTACAATGTCTAGTCAGTCCTTGATCTTTAAAGATGCTCTGCATTTATGTTTTACGGTCTTAGAAAGGGCTAGCGAGATACCATCTTGTTATATCATATTATGATTGTTTTGAGAAAGTGTTGTCATCCGAGATTTATTATTATTGCTCGCTAGTTGATTATGCCATTGATATGAATAAACATGAGACCTAAGATGTAACACCCACAATGCGGCTATATCTCCCACGTGTCGGGGCACGACTTAGAGGCATAGCCGGATGGTAGGCTTGTCGCAAGGGGGGTAATCTTCACACAATCCCATGTACTGAATAAGAAAGGGATAAAGAGTTGGCTTACAATCGCCACTTCACACAAATACAAGTTAAACATACATCATCCAGAATACAATCAAGGTCCGACTACGGAACCAAAATAAAAGAAGACAACCCCAAATGTTGGATCCCCGATCGTCCCAACTGGGCTCCACTACTGATCAATATGAAACGAAACAACACAACGAACACGATCTTCATCGAGCTCCCACCTGAGCTCGGTTGCGTCATCTGCACTGGTATCATCGGCACGTGCAACTGTTTGGAAGTATCTGTGAGTCACGAGGACTCATTAATCTCACACCCGCGAGATCAAGACTATTTAAGCTTATGGGTAGGAAAGGTATTGAGGTGGAGCTGCAGCAAGCACTAAGCATATATGGTGGCTTACATACGCAAATAAGAGCGAGAATAGAAGCAATGCACGGTCGTGAACTAGAAGTGATCAAGAAGTGATCCTGAAACTATGTATGTTCAAGCATAACACAAGAACCGTGTTCACTTCCCGGACTCCGCCGAGAAGAGACCATCACGGTTACACACACGGTTGATGCATTTTAATTAAGTCAAGTGTCAAGTTCTCTACAACCGGACATTAACAAATTCCCATCTGCCCATAACCGCGGGCACGGCTTTTGAAAGTTCAAAACCCTGCAGGGGTGTCCCAACTTAGCCCATCACAAGCTCTCACGGTCTATGGAGGATATTCCTTCTCCCAGGAAGACCGGATCAGACTCCGAATCCCGGTTACAAGACATTTCGACAATGGTAAAACAAGACCAGCAAGACCGCCCGATGCGCCGACATCCCGATAGGAGCTGCACATATCTCGTTCTCAGGGCAACACCGGATTGTCTAAGATTCCGGTAGGCCAACCCAGAGTTGCCCCTGGTGGCCACCGGCGGCTGACAGGTTCGGACCAACACTTAGACAAGCACTGCCCGGGGGGGGGGGGGTTAAAATAAAGATGACCCTTGAGAGCGCGACTCCTAAGGGAAAAGTAGGTGGTGGTCAGGCAAATGGTAAAACCAAGGTTGGGCTTGCTGGAGGAGTTTTATTCAAAGCGAACTGTCAAGGGGTCCCCATAACACCCAACCATGTAAGGAACGCAAAATCAAGGAAGATAACACCGGTATGACGGAAACTAGGGCGGCAAGAGTGGAACAAAACACCAGGCATAAGGCCAAGCCTTCCACCCTTTACCAAGTATATAGATGCATTAATTAAATTAAGAGATATTGTGATATCCCAACATATCCATGTTCCAACATGGAACAAACTTCAGCTTCACCTGCAACTAGCAACGCTATAAGAGGGGCTGAGCAAAGCGGTAACATAGCCAAACAACGGTTTGCTAGAAAAGGTGGGTTAGATGCTTGACATGGCAATATGGGAGGCATGATAAAGCAAGTGGTAGGTATCGCGGCATAGCAATAGAGCGAGCAACTAGCAAGCAAAGATAGAAGTGATTTCGAGGGTATGGTCATCTTGCCTGAGATCCCGTAAGGAAGAAGAACGAGTCCATGAAGAAGATAAACGGAGGTAGTCGAACGGATTCCTCACAACTCCGAAACGAAACCGAAGCTAACGAGGGAAGCAACCCGGAAAGAAGCAAGTAACATAGTAAACAACCATCACATCAACATGGCATGATGCACAACCAAATATGATGCATGTCCGATTTAATGAAGCATGGCATGGCAAAGTGCACAAACAATCCTACAAATTAAGTGGAGCTCAATATGGAATTCCGTTGCATATTGACAGAACACCACGTGACTTATTTAGTTCACTCTCGTCTAGGTACCCAACAATATTAAAAGTTGTTAAACATGGCAAGAGATGAGGCAAATGAAAACTACCTATCTAGGCAAGTTTAAATGAGGCCGGAACAACAAGCAACAAGTCCGGAAAAATCCTCATGTGCATATTTTTAGATTTGGTTCTGTTCTGCCCTATACACAATTTTAGATTTATTAAACATGAAAAGTAAAGCCACCATGATAAACAAGGCATTTTTCTACCCCATTTACATATAAAGTTTGTTAGGTTTGGAGCTACGGTTATTTAGTTATGAATTAAATCATTTTAACATGGCAATTAAGCAAATAAATGCAATGAGAAATTAAAAAATTTTAAACATGGATGAAAGTTGGATATTATTAATCTACACATAATTTCAAGCATTTTTCATATATAAAACATTTTAAACTGATGCACTGTTTGCTAGTTAGGATATGCATGTCCTATGAGGGTTTTTCTGCAAAACTGAAAATCGTGCGAAATAAGCTAAATTCGTCCCGAGGGAAAAAACACTAAATGAGCCAGATCTGTCTAGCCCAACAGTGCACAGAGGGGGCTGGGGGTGGGGCGGATGCTCACATTGGGCCTGATCTGGACGAAACTGGAACTAGGCCGGCTGGTCCTACGTGGATGCAGGACGCGGCCCAGGCGCGTGCGGTCGATGAGGGCGCGGTCAAAGGCGAGCCATGGCACCAGCGTCCGAGCTCCAGCAAGGGCGACGCACGGGGAAACGACGACACATGCGGCCGGCGAGGTCGGGAACGGGCAAATCCAGGCGAGGGGGCCCCGGATCCGATGGCGGTGGAGGGCGAGGGGGCCGGCGACGAGCGCAGCGACGTCGTCTAGGCCATCTCCGGCGACGAGTGGCGGATCTGCAAACAGCGGGGAGGCGAGGCTGCATCAGGGAGGGAGAGAGATCACGGAAGAAGGGGAGCATGGAGCGACGACTGGCCTGGTGGCGCAGGGTCAAGGGAGCTCCGGCGCGGCTGGGTCGCGGCCTCCGGCAAGATCCGGTCGCCGGAGACGGGCGTGAGCGGAGGGAGGCACGAGCATCCTGGCGCGGCGGAGCAGGCGGGCTCGGGGACAGGCCCCGATGGGCTTGGCAGGCCCACCCCGGGTCCGGGCGGGCCGCGGTGGAGCTGGAGGCTGCCAGGGACATGTGGCGGCTTGGGAGAGGTGGAGGCTGGCGGCTGCGGCGGCGCCAGCCAGTGGGGAAGCGCCAAGTGGCGGCAGGGGGTTTGGCGGCGCGGAAATGGAGGTGGCGGCGGCGCTGATGATTAGGAGACGCTGAAAACGAGTAGGAGGGGAAGGGATTACTAGATTTGGAAGGGGGGGTTCCCTTTTATAGCAAAAAATGGCTAGGGTTGGGGTTCTAGGGGATTATCGGAGCCTCCGATCACGATCCGGTGGTTCCAATCAGAGGGGGGTTTGGAGAGCTAGTTGTGGGATGTGGAGAGCGGGTTGTGCTGAGAGAAGAGAAGAGAGAGAGAGGCCTAGCGACTGTTTCCAGAGATCAAAAACGTCCGACGTTTGACCGGTTATAATGCCACTATAGTTTAACGGTTGGGCTATCAAACGAGCTCCGAATGCGATGAAACTTGGCAGGCGGTCCACCTACAACATAACAAGACTGCACGCCAACTCTCATTCCATTCCGAGAACATTTCCCGGCCACTTATAAAATAATATTTCAGACGTGCCGCGGGCGCATGCAAGTGTGTCTGGGCTCAGAACGGACAATGGAAAGAACTGGGAGACCGGGACGGATGCAAGTTTTGAAAACATGATGATGTAATGTACATGATGACATGACAAGATGCAACACACAAGCAAATGACATGGCAAAGACAACGAATAACTGGAAGACACCTGGCACATCGGTCTCAGGGCGTCACAACACTCCACCACTAGGATGGCACCGGAGGGAAAACGAAAGAGGAAGAGGGAAGGTAAAACTAAGTTGCTTCTTTGACAAACGAGTGAAACCAAAGAGCCTTAAGAGGTTGAACCATTGGAAATAAGAATACAACGGAGATGAACGAAGTTGAAAACACTCTGTTAGAAAAAGGGGAACAAGGAACATTACTAGAACCTTGTAGGTTGAAAGACATAAGAAAAAGGGTTGTAATGGACAAAAAGTACATTCAAGTACTCCGATTAAAACACGATGTACAAGGAATGATAAAGATCAATTACGACAACACTCTGGTTGGAAATGGAAGGAATTGAACATGAACTTGACAAGATGAGTAGATACTTGATGAGATCAACAACACACTGCCTCCGGAACTATTGAAAGAAAGGCACAATGGGTAAGAAAGATTTCAGACAGCACTCCGGTTGAGAAGGGAGGTAAAACTTGACAAAATGGGAAGAACTTGAAAAGAGGGCACGACACTCTGGTTGAACGGATAAGAAAAGGAAAGAACATGATCTTCACAATTGTAGATGATGAGTGAAAAGAGCAACATCACAATGCCTCCGGGAAAAGGAATGGAAGATAGATCATTGAAATACAAGAATTAATGGAGTAGAAAATGCCAACTTCTGCCACAAACGAGCTTGGAAAGCACCCTTCCGAGAAGGTTATAACGGAGTTGTTGGAAAACCAACAACGAAAAGAGTAAGCTTGTTGTGGGCTTATGGAGAACATCTCAAAATAATGAGGTGACAACCTGCCACTCACGGGAAAAAGATTTGATTGAGAGCTAGAAAGGATAGAAAGCTTCTTCCACCGAGGTGATAGAGATAACTTGGATCATTGATAAGCACCACAATAGCAACATTCCTTAGGGAAGGCTTTAGGTGAAATATAACCCAAGATAACTCCAATGAAAAGATTGATGCCTTGCAAAAACTCTCATGACCAAATTGAAAATGATGAGTTTAAAATATGTCATTCCGGACAACTTTTGAATCATGAAAACATGAAGGAAATTTCCACAAATGACATAACACCACCTCAAAAGATAAGGTAGAAATAATTGCACTTCGGAATGCAAGATGAAGAAAGCTTGAAGTATAGCTTGGCGGATCATCGCTTCAAGAGAAATCTTGAAGAAAAATTGAAGAATGGAATGAATTCTTGATGAACCACCATGTAGAACCTCCATGAAGAACTCTGGTAAAAAAATGATGATAAAAATAAAGAGAAGTTAAAACACAATGTGAAGCCTTGCGATGCTTTAGATGGAGCTTTGCGATGATATAATTGAGAGATCTTGGAACTCCGGGAAAGTATGAAGCACTTGAACCGAGAATGTGATATGATGAACAACTCCGAAAAGAAGAAATTAGATCACTTGGATGAAACAAAAATAAGAATTACGTTCTGTGCATCCTTCACCAATTTAAATTGGTGACAAGCAACGGATTTGGCATACTACTTATTCTCATTGAAATAATTAAGGTAGATATAGCGCAAACTTGAGGAGGTCTTCAATGTTCCGCCGGTAGGATTTGGAAAGAATGAATGAATTGATATGATACCGAAGGAAGAGAAATCTTGAATGAACCACCGTAAGAATTGAAAAATGAACGAAGATACTTGAGGGAAAATAGATAATGAGAACGAAGAGATCATGAACCGATTAGAGAATACTTGAGTGATGCACCGGTAAGATTGGGGAAAGAGAGATGAATACTGAGAATGAATAAACCTGCAATGGTGGTCTTCGGAGAATCAAACTGAAAATACTCCTGAATTGCTCCGGATGAGTGAAAAGAATTATCACAATCAAAAACAATTATGAGATGATGGCATCAAGCTAGAGTCATGAATCTTGAAGAGAATGGAGAAAGATTGCGAGAAAAATCTTATTCGGTCTTCAAATGTTGAGAATGATGATGAGAAACACCACCATAAATTGTTGAGGAACTCCAGAATGAAAATTAGAAAGGTTTAACCAATGATGAAAAGAATTTGAAAGATCTTGGAGAAAGACATTTGACTGACGACAAATCATTCTTATGTCAAACTTTGAAATGAATTTGAGAATAACTCCGGGAAAATTAGAAGAGTCAGGTAAGATCCTGGGAAAAGACCTGTGGGTTTAGGGCCCACTCAAAAGATAAACCATCGAAAAGATTGCTTAGGAAGAGATAATGCACCGGTTGATTTGAACATCTTGAATGAGGTAACAACCTCGAAATAGCTTGAACGGATTAAGAATGGAAACGTAAATCTTCTGAGATATCTTTGACACAACAGATAACATGAATGGAAAGAGGTGGATGATTAAGAGGTGCACCGGCTTGAGAAAGCATTTGAAATAAGCAAAGAGATGATCAACACCGAAAACTTGACTTGAATCCACCAGAGAAGAAAAAAGAACGGAGAATGTTGAACTTGAAGCTTTGTTAGAATCTTCCTGAGAATCACTGGATAAGATCATTGACGGAAATGGATGGAAAGACATCCCATCAATAAAATGATAGTTGATTAAGAAATCTGAGTCCTTGAAGAAACAAGGGTGGGAGGGTGGGAAAACAAAAGCAACTTGGGATGGATGAAACAAACAACATTGAGAAGACTTTAGAGTTGATCTTGCGAATGGAGAAAATGATCGGATCCACTTGAAGAGAAGCATGTTGGTTGAAAAGAATTGACATGACAATCTCGATTATCAAGAAGGATTAGTATTCCATAGAAATATGATAACACCTCTTAGGAAAGGTATGGAATCAACACTTGACTTCGAAGCAACTCGAATACCACAACTGAAAACAAAACAAAGTATTGGCTTGCAAAATAAGCCGGAAACAAACATATGATAGATCCCATATCGTATCATGTGTCTGTTAGAAAGATATTCTAGGACCTACTTGAATTCCCACTTATAAACTCCCGAAACTTTCTGGTTATGCAATCAGGTGTCGGGGATACAGGGGAAGCATAATATCTCAGGAAAACTAACAAATCCTGCATCCAGCTGTATCCATCCTTCAACACATAACCAAGAAACCTTCGGAAATCATTTACCTCAACCTTCGAAAAGCATTCGTTATATGAGTTATGGCAATACTCCCGAACTCCCGCCCCAGTACTGGGTGGCGTCGAGGTTATCTCACCAACAACTGCATAAAAGAGATTTTCGATGTCGGTGAAACTCGGGTATTCCAGAACTGCAACGATAAAATTGTGACGACAACACCTCGGAGCTCAACTCCCCGGGACACTGCCACAACCCCTAAATGTCAGGAGGCACCAAGAACAATGTTCTTGTCACAAAACCATCGGAACGATTCCAAGATACCCGCGTGATCCTAATTTTTTTTAGTGAAATTTGAGGAGAGAAGAGTCAAAACTCTACGTCGGGAGGCCTCACTAGAGCGACGAAGGGACTGAGGAGTAAAAAGAATCCTACTCTCCGATATATATAATCCTAAGACTCAAAACATTTTCTTCTAGACTCAACAACGTCAGCGATTCGATCAAGCAGGGGCTCCTAAGTCGGGGAAGGCTCTGATTACCAACTTGTAACACCCACAATGCGGCTATATCTCCCACGTGTCGGGGCATGACTTAGAGGCATAGCCACATGGTAGGCTTGTTGCAAGAGGGGTAATCTTCACACAATCCCATGTACTGAATAAGAAAGGGATAAAGAGTTGGCTTACAATCGCCACTTCACACAAATACAAGTTAAACATACATCATCCAGAATACAATCAAGGTCCGACTACGGAACCAAAATAAAAGAAGACAACCCCAAATGCTGGATCCCCGATCGTCCCAACTGGGCTCGACTACTGATCAATATGAAACGAAACAACACAACGAACACGATCTTCATCGAGCTCCCACTTGAGCTCGGTTGCGTCATCTGCACTGGTATCATCGGGACCTGTAACTGTTTGGAAGTATCTGTGAGTCATGAGGAGTCAGCAATCTCACACTCGCGAGATCAAGCCTATTTAAGCTTATGGGTAGAAAAGGTATTGAGGTGGAGCTGCAGCAAGCACTAAGCATATATGGTGGCTAACATATGCAAATAAGATCGAGAAGAGAAGCAATGCACGGTCGTGAACTAGAAGTGATCAAGAAGTGATCCTGAAACTACTTACGTTCAAGCATAACACAACAACCATGTTCACTTCCCGGACTCCGCCGAGAAGAGACCATCACAGTTACACACACAGTTGATGCATTTTAATTAAGTCAAGTGTCAAGTTCTCTACAACCGGACATTAACAAATTCCCATCTGCCCAAAACCGCGGGCATGGCTTTCGAAGGTTCAAAACCCTACAGGGGTGTCCCAACTTAGCCCATCACAAGCTCTCACGGTCTACAAAGGATATTCCTTCTCCCAAGAAGACCCGATCAGACTCGGAATCCCGATTACAAGACAGTTCGACAATGGTAAAACAAGACAAGCAAGACCGCCCGATGCGCCGACATCCCAATAGGAGCTGCACATATCTCGTTCTCAGGGTAACACCAGATTGTCCATGATTTCGGTAGGCCACCCAGAGTTGCCCCTGGTGGCCACTGGCGGCTGACAGGTTCGGACCAACACTTAGACAAGCACTGGCCCGGGGGGTTAAAATAAAGATGACCCTCAAGAGCGCGACTCCCAAGGGAAAAGTAGGTGGTGGTAACGCAAATGGTAAAACCAAGGTTGGGCCTTGTTGGAGGAGTTTTATTCAAAGCGAACTGTCAAGGGGTCCCCATAACACCCAACCGTGTAAGGAACGCAAAATCAAGGAACATAACACCGGTATGACAGAAATTAGGGCGGCAAGAGTGGAACAAAACACCAGGCATAAGGCCGAGCCTTCCACCCTTTACCAAGTATATAGATGCATTAATTAAAATAAGAGATATTGTGATATCCCAACATATCCATGTTCCAACATGGAACAAACTTCAGCTTCACCTACAACTAGCAACGCTATAAGAGGGGCTGAGCAAAGCGGTAACATGGCCAAACAACGGTTTGCTAGGAAAGGTGGGTTAGAGGCTTGACATGGCAATATGGGAGGCATGATAAAGCAAGTGGTAGGTATCGCGGCATAGCAATAGAGCGAGCAACTAGCAAGCAAAGATAGAAGTGATTTCGAGGGTATGGTCATCTTGCCTGAGACTCCGTAAGGAAGAAGAACGAGTCCATGAAGAAGATAAATGGACATAGTCGAACAGATTCCTCACAACTCTGGAACGAAACCGAAGCTAACGAGGGAAGCAACCCGAAAAGAAGCAAGTAAGATAGTAAACAACCATCACATCAACATGGCATGATGCACAACCAAATATGATGCATGTCCGGTTTAATGAAGCATGGCATTGCAAAGTGCACAAACAATCCTACAAATTAAGTGGAGCTCAATATACAAACATCATATTGACGGAACACCACGTGACTTATTTAGTTCACTCTCTTTTAGGTACCCAACAATATTAAAAGTTGTTAAACATGGCAAGAGATGAGGCAAATGAAAACTACCTATCTAGGCAAGTTTAAATGAGGTCGGAACAACAAGGAACAAGTTCGGAAAAATTCTCATGTGCATATTTTAAGATTTGGTACTGTTCTTCCCTATACACAATTTTAGAGTTATTAAACATGCAAAGTAAAGCCACCATGATAAACTAGGCATTTTTCTACCCCATTTACATATAAAGTTTGTTAGGTTTGGAGCTATGGTTATGTAGTTATGAATTAAATCATTTAACATGGCAATTAAGCAAATAAATGCAAACAACAATTTAAACATTTTAAACATGGATGAAAGTTGGATATTATTAATCTACACATAATTTCAAGCATTTTTCATATATAAAACATTTTAAATCGATGCACGGTTTGCTAGTTAGGATATGCATGTCCTATGATGGTTTTTCTGCAAAACTGAAAATCGTGGAAAAAAGATAAATTCGTCCCGAGGGAAAAACACTAAATGGGCCGGATCTGTCTAGCCCAACAGTGCACAGTGGGGGGGTGGGGCGGATCCTCACATTGGGCCTGATCTGGACGAAACTGGAACTGGGCCGGCTGGTCCTGCGCGGATGCAGGACGCGGCCCAGGCGCGTGCGATCGGTGAGGGCGCGGTCAACGGCGAGCCATGGTGCCGCTGTCCGAGCTCCGGCAAGGGCGGCGCAAGGGGAAACGATGACGCACGTGGCCGGTGAGGTCGGGAACGGGCAGATCCAGGCGAGGGGGCCCCGGATCCGACGGTGGTAGAGGGCGAGGGGGCCGACGACGAGCGCGGCGACGGCGGCTAGGCCATCTCCGGCGACGAGTGGTGAATCTGCAAACAGCGGGGAGGCGAGGCTGCATCAGGGAGGGAGAGAGAGCATGGAAGAAGGGGAGTAGGGAGCGGCGACTGGCCTGGTGGCGCGGGGTCGAGGGAGCTCCGGCGCGGCGGGGTCGCGGCCTCCGGCGAGATCCGGTCGCTGGAGACGGGCTTGAGCGGAGGGAGGCACGAGCTTCCTGACGCGGCGGAGTAGGCGGGCTCTGGGACGGGCCCCGATGGGCTTGGCGGGCCTGCCCCGGCTCTGGGTGGGCCGCGGTGGCGCCGGAGGCTACCAGGGACAGGTGGCGGCTTGGGAGAGGTGGAGGCTGGCGGCTGCGGCGGCGCCGGCCAGTGGGGAAGCGCCAAGTGGCAGCGGGGGGTGCGGCCGGCACGGAAATGGAGGTGGCGGCAGCGCTGATAATTAGGAGACGCTGAAAACGAGGAGGAGGGGAAGGGATGACCAGATTTGGAAGGGGGTTCTGTTTTATAGAAAAAAATGGCTAGGGTTGGGGTTCTAGGGGATTATCGGAGCCTCCGATCGTGATCCGGTGGTTCCAATCAGATGGGGGTTTTGAGAGCTAGTTATGGGCTGTGGAGAGCGGGTTATGCTGAGAGAAGAGAAGAGAAGAGAGAGAGAGGCCTGGCGATTGTTTCCGGAGACCGAAAACGTCCGACATTTGACCGGTTATAATGCCGCTATAGTTTAACGGTTGGGCTATCAAACGAGCTCCGAATGCGATCAAACTTGGCAGGCGGTCTACCTACAACATAACAAGACCGCATGCCAACTCTCATCCCATTCTGAGAACATTTCCCGGCCACTTATAAAATAATATTTCGTACGTGCCGCGGGCGCGTGCAAGTGTGTCTGGGCTCAGAACGGACAACGGAAAGAACTGGGAGACTGGGAGGGATGCAAGTTTTGAAAACATGATGACGCAATGCACATGATGACATGACAAGATGAAACACGCAAGCAAATGACATGGCAAAGATAGCGAATAACTGGAAGACACCTGGCACATCGGTCTCGGGGCGTCACATAAGAGTTATTGTGAATATGGTTAGCTCATAATCTTTGCTGAAAACTTGAATGCTGGCTTTACATATTTACAACAACAAGAGCAAACAGAGTTTGTAAAAGTTGTTCTTTATCACTTTCAGTTTGTCAACTGAATTGCTTGAGGACAAGCAAAGGTTTAAGCTTGGGGGAGTTGATACGTCTCCGTCATATCTAGTTTTCCAAACACTATTGCCCTTGTTTTGGACTCTAACTTGCATAATTTGAATGGAACTAACCCGGACTAACGTTGTTTTCAGCAGAATTGCCATGGTGTTATTTATGTGCAGAAACAAAAGTTCTCGGAGTGACCTGAAACTTCACGGAGATTATTTTTGGAAATAATAAAAAATACTGGCAAAAGATCAAGAACAGGGGCCCACGCCCTAGCCACGAGGGTGGGGGGCGCTCCTGCCCCCTGGGTGCGCCCCCTACCTCGTGGGCCCCCTGGAGCTCCTCCGATGTCAACTCCAACTCTATATATTCGTGTTCGGAGAGAGAAAAATCAAGGAGAAAGATTCATCACGTTTTACGATACGGAGCCGCCGCCAAGCCCTAAACTCTCTCGGGAGGGCTGATCTGGAGTCCGTTCGGGGCTGCAGAGAGGGGAATCCGTTGCCATCGTCATCATCAACCATCCTCCATCACCAAATTCATGATGCTCACCGCCGTGCGTGTGTAATTCCATCGTAGGCTTGCTGGCCGGTGATGGGTTGGATGAGATTTATCATCTAATCGAGTTAGTTTTGTTAGGGTTTGATCCCTAGTATCCACTATGTTCTGAGATTGATGTTGCTATGACTTTGCTATGCTTAATGCTTGTCACTAGGGCCCGAGTGCCATGATTTCAGATCTGAACCTATTATGTTTTCATGAATATATGTGAGTTCTTGATCCTATCTTGCAACTCTATAGTCACCTACTATGTGTTATGATCCGGCAACCCCGAAGTGACAATAATCGGGACCACTTCCGGTGATGACCGTAGTTTGAGGAGTTCATGTATTCACTAAGTGTTAATGCTTTGGTCCGATACTCTATTAAAAGGAGGCTTAATATCCCTTAGTTTCCGCTAGGACCCCGCTGCCACGGGAGGGTAGGACAAAAGATGTCATGCAAGTTCTTTTCCATAAGCATGTATGACTATATTCGGAATACATGCCTACATTACATTGATGAATTGGAGCTAGTTCCGTGTCACCCTAGGTTATGACTATTACATGATGAACCGCATCTGACATAATTCTCTATTACCGATCCATTGCCTACGAGCTTTCGATATATTGTTCTTCGCTTATTTACTTTTCCGTTGCTATTTCTATCATCACTACAAAACACCAAAAATATTATTTTTGCTATTGTTACCTTTTGCTACCATTACTACTACTATCATATTACTTTGCTACTAAACACTTTGTTGCAGATATTAAGTTTCCAGGTGTGGTTGAATTGACAACTCAGCTGCTAACACTTGAGAATATTCTTTGGCTCCCCTTGTGTCAAATCAATAAATTTGGGTTGAATACTCTACCCTCCAAAACTATTGCGATCACCTATACTTGTGGGTTATCAACACTATTTTCTGGCGCCGTTGCCGGGGAGCATAACTCTATTCTTTGAGTCACTTGGGATTTATATCTGCTTATCATTATGAAGAACTTGAGAGATCCAAAAACCAAGATTTATCCCTCAACTACGAGGGGAGGTAAGGAACTGCCATCTAGCTCTGCACTTGATTCACCTTCTGCTTTGAGTAAGCTTGCGACACCTAAACATGCTTCTTCTATTGATTCTGATATGTCGCATATTATTGTTGATGCCACTTCTGCTATGCATGATACTTATGATGAAACTACTTCTATGTCTGATACTACTGTGCCACTTGGTGAATTTCTTAATGAACAACTTGCTAGGGCTAGAGAGAATGAAATTATTGAAACTAATATTACCGATGAAAGTGATTATGAAGGCTCTCCTAATAAATATGAATTACCTATTATGCCTGAGGGCTATGTTATGGATGAAGAAACTAAAAGAGACTTTCTTGCTTGCAATGATAGAAGTGATCTTAAGAAATTATTAGCTAAGCTTAAACAAAAAAATCTGAATACTAGATTGAAATATGATCCTGCTTATGCTACTTAGCCTATCTTTGTTACCGATAAGGATTATGAAATCTCTATTGATCCAGATATAATTACTTTGGTTGAATTTGATCCTTTTTATGGCTATGAATCTGAAACTGTTGTGGCACATCTTACTAAATTAAATGATATAGCCACCCTGTTCACTAATGATGAGATAACTCGCTACTTTTATATCCTTAAAATATTCCCATTCTCATTAAAGGGTGAAGCTAAGATATGGTTTAATTCTCTTGATCCTGGTTGTGTGTAGTCCCCGGGATATGATTTATTACTTCTCTGCTAAATATTTCCCTGCTCATAAGAAACAAGCTGCCTTAAGGGATATATATAATTTTGTGCAAATTGAAGAAGAGAGTCTCCCACAAGCTTGGGGGAGGCTTCTCCAATTACTTAATGCTTTTCCTGATCACCCTCTTAAGAAAAATGAAATACTTGATATCTTTTATAATGGACTAACCGATGCTTCCAGAGATTACCTGGATAGTTGTGCTGGTTCTGTTTTCAGGGAAAGAGCACCAGATGAAGCGGAAATTTTATTGAATAATATGTTGACAAATGAAAATAATTGGACAACTCCTAAGTCTATTCCTAAACCAACTCCGAAGAAAAGGGGTGTTCTATTTCTCAGTCCTGAAGATATGCAAGAGGCAAAGAAATCCATGAAAGAAAAGGGTATTAAAGCTGAAGATGTTAAGAATTCATCTCCTATTGAAGAAATACATGGTCTTAATTTACCGCCTGTTGAAGAAATATATGGTTTTAATCCATCACCTATTGAAGAAACACATGGTCTTGATAACCCGACATAGGTAGTAAAGGTAAATTCTCTCTATAGATATGATAAAGCTGAAATCCCATTTACTAAGTTTGCTAGCCCATGCTTAGATGAGTTTGATAAATTTATGGTTAAGCAAGAAGACTACAATGCTTACTTTGGTAGAGAATTAAAACACAGTGCTGATATGCTTGAACACTTGGGTAATTATATGGCTAATGTTAAAGGTGAACTTAAACTTATTAGTAAACATGCTTCGATGGTTACCACTCAAGTAGAACAAGTACTTCAAGCTCAAAATGATCTGCTCAATGAATTGAATAGTAAGAATAATGACTATGATGTTAGAGTGGAGTTGAGCACCATGTTTAAGTAGAGATTACAGCGGGTAAAAGAGGGGGTTACACTGCTGCATAGAGGGGGGAAGAGTTGGTGATGATGGTGGTGAAGTTGTTGGTGTAGATTGCGGTGACGACGATGGCCCCGGCGGCGTTCCGGCGCCACCGGAAGTGAGGGGGAGAGAGCCCCCCTCCTTCTTCTTATTCCTTGACCTTCTTCCTAGATGGGAGAAGGGTTTCCCCTCTGGTCCATGGCCTCCATGGCATGGGAGGGACGAGAGCCCCTCCGATATTGGATCTGTCTCTCTGTCTCTCTCTGTTTCTGTGTTCCCTGATTCTGCCCTTTCACCGTTTCTCAAATTCCCGGAGATCTGTAACTCCGATTGGGCTGAATTTTGGACACAATTTTAATTCGGATATTGGATTTCTTGCAGAGAAAGAAGGGCACCAACCACATTACGGGGTGGCCACGAGGGCCCAGGGTGCGCCTGACCCCCTAGGGCGCGCCCCTTGCCTCGTGGCCCCTCGGGCATTGTCTCGCGTTCATTCTTCTTCCCAAAAATCACATATATTCCAAAAAAAATCTCCGTCCGTTTTTATCCCGTTTGGACTCCGCTTGATATGGATTTTCTGCGAAACAAAACGCATGCAACAAACAGGAACTGGCACTGGGCACTGGATCAATATGTTAGTCCCAAAAATAGTACAAAAAGTTGCCAAAAGTATATGAAAGTTGTATAATATTGGTATGGAACAATCAAAAATTATAGATACGACGGAGACGTATCATATATAGATCTTTATGTCTCGACCATTTCGAGACTCCTCGTCATGTCAGTGATCATATTCGGGACTCTGAACTACCTTCGGTACATCAAAACACATAAACTCATAATATTGATCGTCACCGAACGTTAAGCGTGCGGATCCTACGAGTTCGAGAACTATGTAGACATGACCGAGACACATCTTCGGTCAATAACCAATAGCGGAACCTGGATGTTCATATTGGCTCCCACATATTCTACGAAGATCTTTATCGATCAAACCGCATAACAACATACGTTGTTCCCTTTGTCATCGGTATGTTACTTGCCCGAGATTCGATCGTTGGTATCTCAATACCTAGTTCAATCTCGTTACCGGCAAGTCTCTTTACTCGTTCCGTAATGCGTCATCCCGCAACTAACTCACTAGTCATATTGCTTGCAAGGCTCATAGTGATGTGCATTACCGAGAGGGCCTAGAGATACCTCTCCGATACTCGGAGTGACAAATCCTAATCTTGATCTATGCCAACTCAACAAACACCATCGGAGACACCTGTAGAGCATCTTTATAGTCACCCAGTTATGTTGTGAGTTTGATAGCACACTAAGTGTTCCTACGGTATTCGGGAGTTCCATGATCTCATAGTCATAGGAACATGTATAAGTTATGGAGAAAGCAATAGCAACAAACAAAACGATCATTCTGCTAAGATAATGGATGGGTCAAGTAAATCACATCTTTCTCTAGTGATGTGATCCCATTCATCAAATGACAACTACTGTCCATGGCTAGGAAACTTAACCATCTTTGATTAACGAGCTAGTCAAGTAGAGGCATACTAGTGACACACTGTTTGTCTATGTGTTGGGGAACGTAGTAATTTCAAAAAAAATCCTACGCACACGCAGGATCATGGTGATGCATAGCAATGAGAGGGGAGAGTGTTGTCTACGTACCCTCATGGACTGTTCGCGGAAGCGTTATCACAACGCGGTTGATGTAGTCGTACGTCTTCACGATCCGACCGATCCAAGTACCGAAAGCACGAAACCTCCGAGTTCTGCACACGTTCGGCTCGGTGACGTCCTCGCCTTCTTGATCCAGCAAGAGGGGCATAGTAGATGAGTTCCGGCAGCACGAGGGCGTGGTGACGGTGTTGGTAAAGAACAATCTCCGCAGGGCTTCACCTAAGCACTACGAAAACTATGACGGAGGATAAACTAGAGGGGACGGGGTAGCCAGCACACGGCTTGGTGTTTCTTGATCTGTCTTGGGTGCTAGCCCTGCCCCTCTATTTATATGTTGAGCCTTGGGGTCGAAACTTGGAGTAAAAGCCTCCACAAAGTCGGTTTCATCTGAAAGGCAAGAGTCCTTCTCGGACTCCAGGGCCAGACGCCAGGGACCCTGGCGTCTGGCACCTGGACTCCGCAAAACTTCCTTTTGCGCATTCCAAAAACCTCGTGGGCTTTCCCCTTTGGCCCAGATAAAGTGTTCTCGTGCCCAAACATTTCGGGAAACATCCGGAACCCCTTCCGGTGAATTCTGGAACCCTTCCGGAGATCAAACACTACTATCCACATATCAATCTTTACTTCTGGACCATTTCGGAGTTCGTCGTCATATCCATGATCTTATCCGAAACTCCGAACAACATTCGGTCACCAACATACATAACTCATAGTACTATATCGTCAACGAACGTTAAGCATGCGGACCCTACGAGTTCGAGAACTATGTAGACATGACCGAGACACCTCTCTGGTCAATAACTAATAGCGGGACATGGATGCCCATATTGGCTCCTACATATTCTACGAAGATCTTTATCGGTCAGACCGCATAACAACATACGTTGTTCCCTTTGTCATCGGTATGTTACTTACCCGAGATTCGATCATCGGTATCTCAATACCTAGTTCAATCTCGTTACCAGCAAGTCTCTTTACTCGTTCTGTAATACATCATCCCGCAACTAACTCATTAGTTGCAATGCTTTCAAGGCTTATAGTTGTCGGTGTCAAAACCGGCGGATCTCGGGTAGGGGGTCCCGAACTGTGCGTCTATGCCGGATGGTAACAGGAGACAAGGGACACAATGTTTTACCCAGGTTCAGGCCCTCTTCATGGTGGTAAAACCCTACGTCCTGCTTGATTAATATTGATGATATGGGTAGTACAAGAGTAGATCTACCACGAGATCAAGCAGGCTAAACCCTAATAGCTAGCCTATGGTATGATTGTTGTATGATGAAGTTGTCCTACGGACTAAAACCCTCCGGTTTATATAGACACCAGAGAGGGTTAGGGTTACACAAAGTCGGTTACAACGGTAGGAGATCTTGAATATCTGCATCGCCAAGCTTGCCTTCCACGCCAAGGAAAGTCCCCTCCGGACACGGGACGAAGTCTTCAATCTTGTATCTTCATAGTCCTGGAGTCTGGCTGAAGGTATAGTCCGGCTACCCGAACACCCCCTAATCCAGGACTCCCTCAGTAGCCCCTGAACCAGGCTTCAATGACGACGAGTCCGGCGCGCAAATTGTCTTCGTCATTGCAAGGTGGGTTCCTCCTCCAAATTCTTCATAAAAGTTTGTAAACACCAAGAGTAGTGTCCGGCTCTGCAAAATAAGCTTCCACATATTGCCATAGAGAGAATAATATTAACACAAATCTAATCTGCTGACGTATTCCGCAGCGTGACATCACACTATGGCCAAGCCTTTATTCGAATCGTTTTCACTTCTCCACCTCAGCGTGTTTTGCGAGGCGGTTTCCTTGGCACGTCTTGTCAAAGCAGAGATCGTGTCCCCTTTGTTTACGGGATCCTTGTTAATACGGACGTGGGTAACCCAGTCGTGCCCGTTAGCATGTTTTCTCGATTAAAGGCGAGTCCCAAACGGTTACGGGGAGGGCTCCTGGTATTCAACCTCTTATAAAGAGACCAAGGCCTTACTCCTTTTCTCCAATCTCAAAACAAGTTCGCCTGTCGCCTCGAGTTCCAACAACCTAGGCTCCAGATTCCAGGCGCTTTGGACCTTCGACAATGTCCGGTTCCGACCTTCGAGGCCGATGGATGCCCTCCTCCGTCACGGAGGAGGACGTGCTAAGGTTGAGAGAGGCTAAGTTTTTGACCGCCGTAATTTCGCATAGGTTGCCTGCTCAAAGGCAGGCTATTCCCAGTCCCCAGCCTGGTGAGAGCGTAGTGTTCATGTCTCACTTCCTTCAGGGTTTAGGCTTCCCGATGGATCCCTTCGTGAGGGGGCTGATGTTCTATTATGGGCTGGAATTTCACGACCTAGCTCCGGAGTCCATCCTCCACATTTCCTCATTCATTGTTGTGTGCGAAGCATTCCTCCGTGTTACTCCTCACTTCGGATTATGGCTCAAGACTTTTGGAGTGGAGCCGAAGATGATCGAGGGACGGCACGCAGAGTGCGGAGGTGCTGTCATAAGTAAGAATGCCGATGCTCCATGGCCCGAGGGCTCCTTTCAAGAGGAGCTCGGCTTGTGGCAATGAGAGTGGTCCTATATCACCGCTCCCAGGAGCGCCAAGTGGGTGGTGCCTCCTGCCTTTCGCTCGGGTCCCCCACCACGGCTAGCGTCATGGGTCAACAAAGGATTAGATTGGGGGTTATCCAAAGACGTGCCCCTGTTGCAGGGCCGCATTAGGGATCTCTTAGAAAGAGACCTCAACCTGGTCAAGGTGACGCAGGTCATGTTGATTCGCCAAACATTGCCCGGCAAACGTCGCTCCCTTCGTCTATGGGAGTTTAATCCGGAGGGACCACGAGCTCTCTAGCATTTTATGGGCGCAACGCCCGTGGAGATGTATAAAATGTTCCTCGGATCACAAGCAATGTGTCCGGATTTGACCGAGGACGCAGGTTTAAGCTGCAATCGCCCAGATACTCAAGTAAGTAACCTTGTGCCCGGACTCGCTATCCATAAAATTTTCATCAACTCGCCCCTAAAAGAGTTGTCCTTTTAAACAGGAGTGGGTAGCAAAGGCGAAGCTGATCAGGTGTCCGGCTCCCCTTCCTGAGACCAGGCCGGATCCCGTGCTAGTCAGGATGTTGAAGATCGTGCCTTTGGAGGGAAGTGAGGGGGAGGACAAGGAAACTATGGCCTCCTCGAAGGAGGCTGCTCCGAAGGGAGGAACCGACAATTCCTCTCCTAGGGGGAAGAAGAGGGCCGCCTCTGACGACCCGGAGACCATGTCCTCAAAGCGGGGGAAGAAGTCCTCGTCAGAGGGTCCGGCGCTAGGGAGATCCTCGGCCGAACTACGCCCCCAAAGGGATCAGCCCTCCAGCGAGCCGTAAGTAGAGAAAGATTTTCCTTTAGAGGGATGAGAGAAATCCTTACTTTTTATCTGAGAAGATTAACCAAAATTTTACCTTGCAGCTCGGACCTCAGCCCTTCTCAGCAGAGCTCGTCTTCGGGGGATCTTCTTCCGGAGATGATGGAGAGCGGAACGCCTCCCCCTGCTGTACCGCCTAGCGAGGCGAGCGAACCTGAGGTGTCGTCGCAGAGGGTTTCTCCGAATCCGGCAGGGGTGGAAGGTAGCCATATGGCCCCCCAAGGTTCTCTGCGTCCTGCCTTCGATGGAGGTCATAGGACGAGTCCGGCACTGTCTGGTGCACGGTCGGAGGAGCTGATGATTCTGCTGGGGCGAGCTTCTATCTCAGAGGAGCACCGTGCATTGATGGGTACGATGATTGGAAGTATTTCGTCCGCGGAAAGCGGATTGCACGAGGTCGTCAGAAGTTTGCTGACGGGTTTTGAGGTACGTTTGATAATGTACTTCTTTGTCAGTTGCGCATAAACAAGATGCGCCCTGTGTAGATAGTAGCCCCTGAGACTCTGTGCATTGTCAAAATTGACGGCGCGTAGAGGATCATAATCCCAGGTCTAATTTTCGCCTTAGTATATAGGTGGCAAAGTGTCCAGAATCGAGCCGAACTTATGATTTTGCCGAGATAAAGAAGCAACTTGACGTGGCAGATGCCGACATCGCGCTCCTCAACGAGCGACTTGATGATGCTCAAGGTATGCAATTCCTCAGGCGGCATCTGGTAAGAGGAGCTTTTTATGCCAGTATCTTACAATGTGTGTGCTTGACGCAGATGGTGCGGACGCGTGGAGAGTCTCCGCGCGGAACTTGCCCGAGCTAAGGAACAAGCCAGGACAAGTGATGTGGCTGCCGAGAAGGCACTTGAAGAGCTGAGAGCCGAACAGGCTGCTCACTGCTGAAGCAAGAAGGAGATGGTTGTGAAGTTAAAAAGCGCTGCCGACCGTTGCAAGTCTCTTGAGAAAGAAGACCGGGCGAGACAAACGGACTTAGAGAAGGCCGTTGTTGATGCCAAGGATGCTCGCTCTGCGATGAGAGCTGCGAAGGAGGAGCTGCGTCAGGCCGGACAGATTGCGGCTGGAAAGCCCTTTATGCTGTGGAGGAAGTTTGGCGATCCGAAGTTTGCTCCGTTGGACCGGATGTGGAGTGCGAAGGACACCTATCTGGATTTGGCAGCGAGTGCTACTGATGCGACCGAACACTTTTGAGATCAAGAAGATCACGAAGTGGAAAGGCTTTTCTGGTCGCAGTTCCACAATCCAGAGCGTCCACTAGCAGTGGACGATCGTCTGGCTCAATGGGCCGAACTGAATAGATTGTCCGGACTCGCCATGAAGTACATCTTGGGTCATCTGTGGCCGGGGAGATCGGAGCCGAAGAGTTATTTTGGCTTGGTGCAGCAATTCCTTGGCGCGGTGCCACGTATCGATGCGATGAAGAGGTCAGCATGCATAGAGGGCGCACAGATGGCTCTTGCCCGTGTCAAGGCATACTGGGCAGGGATGGAGACCACCGTTGTTGCATCCCGAGATTCGGACCAAAGCTGAGTACCCTCCGAGCACTATTTTCAGGAAGTCCTTGAAGGCGCTCGTGTAATAGAGATGCAGTGCTCGAAGGATGCTATGTTCTGATAGCATATTAATTATGAAGCAATATTTTGATGAATTCTATTAGCCTTTTATACTTGTGCCTGCAAGTATGTGAGACACCTCCTGTGCGGCCATTTTAAGATATACATACAAAATCTGAAAGATGGCAGTCGTTGGCTTCAGCCCCCACGCACATAGTGCGGGGGTGCTCGTAGAAGGCGCATTTTCACACTTAATCCAACGTCTTGGTCCTACAAAGGAGGTGATAGCGCAGCGAGCTAGGCAACCGGACTATAATGCTTTAACACTTTCACTTAGCCATAGGAGCTTGACAATGGGACTATTTAGGTAGCCCCTAGTGGCGACTGCGCTCGCCCGAATTCGGGGCGCGTATGTGCCTGGCCGAGAAACAACCCTTCGTTAATATGGGGGAATCCTATAGATTCCGGAGAGTCATCGAGTGGTTGACCAGTCTCATGCCATATCATGACAGTCGTTTTTCGGCTTTCTCTACTGAGGTGCTCGCCTGGCCGAACCAGGGCACAATCACAGTAGTTCTCCTGGTGCCGCCTTAGCCGATAGAGCGGAACGTAAGGAGGCCGAACACAGGAGCCGGGCAACCCAACATTTGACCAAAATCATGACTCGGAGCTGATGCATATAAGGCCAAACTCGCGACGCCGAACACTCCCTAAGGTATTCGGTCTTTATGAGAGCGGGCTAAGTAACGCTCTAAGGTATAAGCCCCTAGTGTCCAGGTACGCGCAAGAATTCTGACGTGGCCACATGCCAAGACGCCAGCCTCCTCCTTGGTCATAGAACCAGGGGATGTGTATCAACAAGAGACAGTAAAAAAGGTTTACGCAGGGTCTTAATCTGAAAAGAATCCTTGGAATGGGTCCCTACTATACGTCTGCGCCTGTGTCTCCGTTGTGCCGTATCCTGGACGGGCGCAGCACGACGTTCATCTGTAAAAAATAGAGCAACTAAGTTGAAAAAGGGGCGTGCCGAAAAGTTATATGAAATAAACAAAGTGTAAAGTAAAATATGGAAAATTGAGCTTTATTGTCTCTTATTTTATATGTGTGAAGCCCCTAGTGCAGGGGTATATGGCCACTAAGCCTTTATCAATGATACTTTTGTGCCAGACTCGTCTATCCGTGTCCATGGTTTTAATGACCTGTTCCGATGTTCTGGCTGGTGAAGCCATTGTATTGTGGGGCTGTTAAAGCAGCCGCACGATCCTCCGCTTGGGGGAGGCGCCCTTACTGCTTCCCCGTTAAGGAGATGATGCCGCGTGGACTGGGCATCTTAAGCATAAGAGATGCATAATGCGGTATTGCGTTAAAGCGGGCGAAAGCTTCGCGTCCCAGCAGTGCTTGATAGCGACTTGAGAATGGGACGATGTGGAAAGTCAGCTTTTCACGACGGAAGTTATCGGCAGAGCCGAAAATAACCTCGAGCCGGAGAAAACACATGCAATGGGTGTCCAGACCTGGCGTTACTCCTTGAAAGGAGGTTTTGCTGTGGCGAATTCTTTTTGGGTCGATCCCCATGTGGCGGATTGAGTCCTGATATATCAGGCTGAGTCCGCTGCCACCATCCATAAGGACATTTGAAAACTGGAGTCCGCCAATTATTGGATCGAGTACCAGGGCAGTCCAGCCTGGGTTCCTAATACTTCTAGAATAATCCAGATGATCGAAGATGATTGGTTTTGACAACCAGTGGCGGGATTCCTTTGGGATAGACCGTGGGGCGCGTACCTTTATGGGCGCCGCACGTTTTGTTATGTGGAGTAAGTTTACTGTTTTTACTTCTTGTGGGAAATTCTTTTGTTTCCCGGTAATCTGCTTTTGGGGTTCGTCCTCGTCTTCGCTTGGTGTGTCGAGCCCCTTGTGTTCGGCGTTGAGTCTGCCAGATTGTTTAAAAACCCAACAATCTTTGTGGGTATGGTTAGCAGGCTTTCCGGGAGTACTGTGTATTTGACATATCCTATCCAGGATTTTGTTTAGGTTGCATAGGTCGTCCCTGTTATCTTGGAGGGGCGGCTTTTTCTGATTCGGTCGTGAGCTTTTGAATCCGGCATTGACTGCCATGCTCTTCGGACTTTTTTCCTTAGTCCGGCGACGGTCCTTATTGCGTCGCGGTTTTCTGTTTCCATTCCCAGTTTCGGATGTACTTGGGTCGCTGGTGCTGCATCTTGCCAACCAGCTATCCTCTTCTGCGCAAAAGCGGGTCATGATGCTTGTTAGTGCGGCCATTGTTCTTGGCTTTTCTTGTCCGAGGTGTATGGCGAGCCATTCGTCTCGGACATTATGCCTGAAAGCTGCTAAGGCTTTAGCGTCCGGACAGTCGACTATCTGATTCTTTTTAGTAAGAAATCTATTCCAGAATTGTCGAGCTGACTCTCCGGGCTGTTGAGTTATGTGACTAAGATCGTCTGCATCCGGAGGGCGGACATAGGTCCCTTGAAAAAATTTGCTCAGAAAGCGTCCTCGAGCTCTTCCCAACTTCTGATTGTGTTTTCAGGAAGGCTTTTAAGCCAATGCCGGGCTGGCCCTTTAAGCTTGAGGGGTAAGTATTTTATGGCGTGGAGGTCATCTCCTCGAGCCATATGTATGTGGAGGATATAATCCTCGATACAGACTCCAGGGTCTGTTGTTCCATCGTATGCCTCTATGTTTACGGGTTTGAATCCCGCTGGAAATTCATAATCCAGGACCTCATCGGTGAAACATAGGGGGTGTGTGGCACCCCTGTATTTGGGTGTGCCGGATTCTGATAATGGCTTTATTGCATTGCTTACGAGAGCTTGCTTTCTTGGCCCGTAAATGTACCTGGCTGGGCCGCGATGCGAATCCTTAAGTGGGTCACATGCCGGCTTAAGTGCGGCGCTGCTTGCCGCTTTAAGCTGGCCCTGGGGTCGTCTATCCGACCGTGTGGCTTTCTTACTTTTTGAATGCAAGAGCTCTAAGGCCTCCTCGTCGAATTCAAGCAGTAGTTTTCTCCTTGGACAGCTTTTAGTGCGGCGACCGCCGCCGTATTTTCTACGGTATTGATTACTTTAATCCATCTGATCCTGAGTGCATCTTCCGCAGTCTTTAGCTTCCGCTTCTGCTTTTTCAGGCTGCGTGCGGTTGCAACAAGCCGTTTGTGGAGGTTCTTCTGCTTCGTGGGCTTGTCCGGCGTAGGGTCGTCCGGAATGCCATTTTCGCCGGGGGAGGAATGTTCGGTTTCTCTATCCGGGTTGTCTTGATGGGACGGTTGCTCTGAGGCATGCTCGTCGTCTACCGGCTCATCCTGCTCTATGGCTGGGTCTTTATCGAGGCGGGGCTTAGGTCGGCATTTTCGCCGACGCTTTGATTGTTTTTCGAGAGATCGATCCCCCTCCCCGTTTTCCTCGTTGTTGCTTCTTTTAGTGGTATCCACCATGTACACATCGTGAGATGAGGTGGCTGTCCAATGCCCTATAGGCATTGGTTCTTGGTTATCTCGTGCATCGTCGTCCATACCGTCGATGCCTTCGGAGTCGAAGTCGAGCATGTCAGTTAAGTCATTGACAGTGGCTACGAAGTGGGTGGTGGGTGGGTTTTGAATTTCTTCATTGTCCGTATCCCAACCTTGCTGACCGTAGTCCGGCCAGGGCTCTCCTGATAAAGAGAGAGACTTTAGAGAATTTAGGATGTCGCCGAAGGGCAAGTGCTGAAAGATGTCCGCGGCGGTGAACTCCATTATCGGCGCCCAATCGAATTCGATCGGCGAGGGCGCGGGGGGCACGGAGTTCGGAGAGGAATCCGGCTCCTCGGAGTCACGGGCCATGCGGAGTGCGGGGCTGGAGTTTGGCTCGATCGCCTCTGAGATCGCAGCCCCTGAGGCAGCGTCCAACCGCTGATCCTCGATTGGCGCAGTGGGCTCCGAATCAATGGTCGGAACCGATGCGTGTGCGTCCTCCAAGGCACTGTTCAGCGGCAGAGCTATATCATGCCCATCGAGACAGTGCGGCACGCTTGGCTGTGGCTCGAATCCGTCGAAGATCAAGTCCCCGCGGATGTCAGCCGTGTAGTTTAGGCTTCCAAACCTGACCTGATGGCCAGGGGCGTTACTTTCGATCTGCTCAAGGTGACCAAGCGAGTTGGCCCGCAGTGCGAAGCCGCCGAAGACGAAGATCTGTCCGGGGAGAAAAGTCTCATCCTGGACTGCATCGTGGTTGATGATCGAAGAAGCCATCGGGCCTGAAAGGGATGACACAGAGGAACTCTCAATGAAAGCACCAATGTCAGTGTCAAAACCGGCGGATCTCGGGTAGGGGGTCCCGAACTGTGCGTCTAGGACAGATGGTAAAAGGAGACAAGGGACACAATGTTTTACCCAGGTTCGGGCCCTCTTGATGGAGGTAAAACCCTACGTCCTGTTTGATTAATATTGATGATATGGGTAGTACAAGAGTAGATCTACCACGAGATCAAGGAGGCTAAACCCTAATAGCTAGCCTATGGTATGATTGTTGTATGATGAAGTTGTCCTACGGACTAAAACACTCCAGTTTATATAGACACCGCAGAGTGTTAGGGTTACACAAAGTCGGTTACAACGGTAGGAGATCTTGAATATCCGCATCGCCAAGCTTGCCTTCCACGCCAAGGAAAGTCCCCTCCGGACACGAGATGAAGTCTTCAATCTTGTATCTTCATAGTCCTGGAGTCCGGCTGAAGGTATAGTCCGGCTACCCGAACACCCCCTAATCCAGGACTCCCTCAATAGTGATGTGCATTACCGAGTGGGCCCAGAGATACCTCTCCGACAATCGGAGTGACAAATCCTAATCTCGAAATACGCCAACCCAAAAAGTACCTTTGGAGACACCTGTAGAGCACCTTTATAATCACCCAGTTACGTTGTGACGTTTGGTGGCACACAAAGTGTTCCTCCGGTAAACGGGAGTTGCATAATCTCATAGTAATAGGAACATGTATAAGTCATGAAGAAAGCAATAGCAACAAACTAAACGATCAAGTGCTAAGCTAACAAAATGGGTCAAGTCAATCACATCATTCTCCTAATAATGTGATCCCGTTAATCAAATGACAACTCATGTCTATGGTTAGGAAACTTAACCATCTTTGATCAACAAGCTAGTCAAGTAGAGGCGTACTAGTGACACTTTGTTTGTCTATGTATTCACACATGTATTATGTTTCCGGTTAATACAATTCTAGCATGAATAATAAAAATTTATCATGAAATAAGGAAATAAATAATAACTTTATTATTGCCTCTAGGGCATATTTCCTTCAGTCTCCCACTTGCACTAGAGTCAATAATCTAGATCACATCGCCATGTGATTTAACACTAATAGTTCACATTACCATGTGATTAACACCCATAGTTCACATCTCCATGTGACCAACACTCAAAGGGTTTACTAGAGTCACTAATATAGTTCACATTGCTATGTGATTAACACCCAAAGAGTACTAAGGTGTGATCATGTTTTGCTTGTGAGATAATTTTAGTCAACGAGTCTGTCACATTCAGATCCGTAAGTATTTTGCAAAGTTCTATGTCTACAAAGCTCTGCATGGAGATACTCTAGCTAATAGCTCCCACTTTCAATATGTATCTAGATCGAGACTTAGAATCATCCAGATCGGTGTCAAAGCTTGCACCGACGTAACTCTTTACGACGAACTCTTTTATTAGCTCCATAATCGAGAAATATTTTCTTAGTCCTCTAAGGATAATTTTGACCGATGTCCAGTGATCTACTCCTAGATCACTATTGTACTCCCTTGCCAGAAAGATGCTAAGGTATACAATAGGACTGGTAAACAGCATAGCATACTTTATAGAACCTATGACTGAGGCATAGGGAATGACTTATCATTCTCTTTCCATTTTCTGTTGTGGTCGGGTTTTGAGTCTTTACTCAACTTCACACCTGGCAACACAGGCAAGAACTCCTTCTTTGACTGTTCCATTTTGAACTACTTCAAAATCTTGTCAAGGTATGTACTCATTGAAATAACTTATCAAGCGTCTCGATCTATCTCTATAGATCTTGATGCTCAATGTGTAAGCAGCTTCATCGAGGTCTTTCTTTGAAAAACTCCTTTCAAACACTCCTTTATGCTTTGCAGAATAATTCTACATTATCTCCGATCAACAATATGTCATTCACATATACTTATCAGAAATGTTGTAGTGCTCCCACTCACTTTCTTGTAAATACAAGCTTCACCACAAGTCTGTATAAAACTATATGCTTTGATCAACTTATCAAAGCGTATATTCCAACTCTGAGATGCTTGCACCAGTCCATAGATGGATCGTTGGAGCTTGCATATTTTGTTAGCACCTTTAGGATTGACAAAACCTTCTTGTTGTATCATATACAACTCTTCTTTAATAAATCCATTAAGGAATGTAGTTTTGTTTATCCATTTGCCAGATTTCAAAAAATGTGGCAATTGCAAACATGATTCGGACAGACGTAAGCATAGATACGAGTGAGAAACTCTCATCGTAGTCAACACCTTGAACTTGTGGAAAAACCTTTTGCGACAATTCTAGCTTTGTAGATAGTAACACTACTATCAGCGTTTGTCTTCCTCTTGAAGGTCCATTTATTCATAATGGCTTGCCGATCATCGGGCAAGTCAACCAAAGTCCACACTTTGTTCTCATACATGGATCTCATCTCAGATTTCATGGCTTCAAGCCATTTTGCGGAATCTAGGCTCACCATCGCTTCTTCATAGTTTGTAGGTTCATCATGGTCTAGTAACATGACTTCCAGAACAGGATTACCGTACCACTCTGGTGCGGATCTTACTCTGGTTGATCTACGAGGTTCAGTAATAACTTGATCTGAAGTGTCATGATCATCATCATTAACTTCCTCACTAATTGGTGTAGGCGTCAAAGGAACCGGTTTTTGTGATGAACTACTTTCCAATAAGGGAGCAGGTACAGTTACCTCATCAAGTTCTACTTTCCTCCCACTCACTTCTTTCGAGAGAAACTCCTTCTCAAGAAAGGATCCATTCTTAGCAACGAATGTCTTGCCTTCGGATCTGTGATAGAAGGTGTACCCAACAGTCTCCTTTGGGTATCCTATGAAGACACATTTCTCCGATTTGGGTTCGAGCTTATCAGGTTGAAGCTTTTTCACATAAGCATCGCAGCCCCAAACTTTAAGAAATGACAACTTTGGTTTCTTGCGAAACCACAGTTCATAAGGCGTCATCTCAACGGATTTAGATGGAGCCCTATTTAACGTGAATGTAGATGTCTCTAATGCATAACCCCAAAACGATAGCGGTAAATCAGTAAGAGACATCATAGATCGCACCATATCTAGTGAAGTATGATTACGACGTTCGGACACACCATTACGTTGTGGTGTTCTGGGTGGCGTGACTTGCGAAACTATTCCGCATTGTTTCAAATGTAGACGAAACTCGTAACTCAAATATTCTCCTCCACGATCAGATCGTAGAAACTATATTTTCTTGTTACAATGATTTTCAACTTCACTCTGAAATTCTTTGAACTTTTCAAATGTTTCAGACTTATGTTTCATTAAGTAGATATACTCATATCAGTTCAAATCATCTATGAAGATGAGAAAATAATGATACATGTCGCGAGCCTCAATATTCATCGGACCACATACATCAACATGTATGATTTCCAACAAATATGTTGCTCGTTCCATTGTTCCGGAGAATGGAGTCTTAGTCATCTTGCCCATGAGGCATGGTTTGCAAGCATCAACTGATTCATAATCAAGTGATTCCAAAAGCCCATCAGCATGGATTTTCTTCATGCACTTTACACCAATATGACCTAAACGGCAGTGCCACAAATAAGTTGCACTATCATTATTAACTTTGCATCTTTTGGCTTCAATATTATGAAAATGTGTATCACCACGATCGAGATCCAACAAACCATTTTCATTGGGTGTATGACCATAGAAGGTTTTATTCATGTAAATAGAACAACAATTATTCTCTAACTTACATGAATAACCGTATTGCAACAAACATGATCCAATCATATTCATGCTCAACGAAACACTAAATAACATTTATTTTAGGTTTAACACTAATCCCGAAAGTATAGGGAGTGTGCGATGATGATCATATCAATTTTGGAACCATTTCCAATACACATCTTCACTTCACCCTTAACTAGTCTCTGTTCATTCTGCAACTCCTGTTTCGAGTTACTATTCTTAGCAACTGAACTAGTATCAAATACTGAGGGGTTGCTATAAACACTAGTAAAGTACACATCAATAACATGTATATCAAATATACCTATGTTCACTTTGCCATCCTTCTTATCCGCCAATTACTTGGGTAGTTCCGCTTCCAGTGACCAGTTCCTTTGCAGTAGAAGCACTCAGTTTCAGGCTTAGGTCTAGACTTGGGTTTTTTCACTTGAGTAGCAACTTGCTTGCCGTTCTTCTTGAAGGTCCCCTTTCTTCCCTTTGCCCTTTTCTTGAAACTAGTGGTCTTGTTAATCATCAACACTTGATGCTCTTTCTTGATTTCTACCTTCATCGATTTCATCATCATGAAAAGCTCAGGAATTGTTTTTGTCATCCCTTGCGTACTATAGTTCATCACGAAGTTCTACTAACTTGGTGATGGTGACTAGAGAATTTTGTCAATCACTATTTTATCTGGAAGATTAACTTCCACTTGATTCAAGCGATTGTAGTACCCAGACAATCTGAGCACATGCTCACTGCTTGAGTTATTCTCCTCCATCTTTTAGCTATCGAACTTGTTGGGGACTTCATATCTCTCAACTCGGGTATTTGCTTGAAATATTAACTTCAACTCCTGGAACATCTCATATGGTCCATGACGTTCAAAACTTCTTTGAAGTCCCGATTCTAAGCCGTTAAGCATGGTGCACTAAACTATCAAGTAGTCATCATATTGAGCTAGACAAATGTTCATAACGTCTGCATCTGCTCCTGCAATAAGTCTATCACCTAGCGGTGCATTAAGGACATAATTCTTCTGTGCAGCAATGAGGATAATCCTCAGATCATGGATCCAATCCGCATCATTGCTACTAACATCTTTCAACTTAGTTTTCTCTAGGAACATATCAAAAATAAAACAGGGGAGCTAAACGCGAGCTATTGATCTACAACATAGATATGCTAATACTACCAAGACTAAGTTCGTGATAAATTAAAGTTCAATTAATCATATTACTTAAGAACTCCCACTTAGATAGACATCCCTCTAATCATCTAAGTGATCACGTGATCCAAATCAACTAAACCATAACCGATCATCACGTGAGATGGAGCAGTTTTCAATGGTGAACATCACTATGTTGATCATATCTACTATATGATTCACGCTCGACCTTTCGGTCTCCAGTGTTCCGAGGCCATATCTACATATGCTAGGCTCGTCAAGTTTAACCCGAGTATTCTGCGTGTGCAAAAACTGGCTTGCACCCGTTGTAGATGGACGTAGAGCTTATCACACCCGATCATCACGTGGTGTCTAGGCACGACGAACTTTGGCAACGGTGCATACTCAGGGAGAACACTTTTATCTTGAAATTTAGTGAGAGATCATCTTATAATGCTACCATCAATCAAAGCAAGATAAGATGCATAAAAGATAAACATCACATGCAATCAATATAAGTGATATGATATGGCCATCATCATCATGTGCTTGTGATCTCCATCTCCGAATCACCGTCATGATTACCATCGTCACCGGCGCAACACCTTGATCTCCATCGAAGCATCGTTGTCGTCTCGCCAATCTTATGCTTCTACGACTATCGCTACTGCTTAGTGATAAAGTAAAGCATTACAGGGCGATTACATTGCATACAATAAAGCGACAACCATATGGCTCCTTCCAGTTGCCGATAACTCGGTTACAAAACATGATCATCTCATACAATAAAATTTAGCATCATGTCTTAACCATATTACATCACAATATGCCCTATAAAAACAAGTTAGACGTCCTCTACTTTGTTGTTGCAAGTTTTACGTGGCTGCTACTAGGCTTAGCAAGAACCGTTCTTACCTATGCATCAAAACCACAACGATAGTTCGTCAAGTTGGTGCTGTTTTAACCTTCGCAAGGACCGGGCGTAGCCACACTTGGTTCAACTAAAGTTGGAGAAACTGACACCCGCCAGCCACCTGTGTGCAAAGCACGTCTGTAGAACCAGTCTCGCGTAAGCGTACGCGTAATGTCGGCCTGGGCCACTTCATCCAACAATAATGCCGAACTAAAGTATGATATGCTGGTAAGCAGTATGACTTATATTGCCCACAACTCACTTGTGTTCAACTCGTGCATATGACATCTACGCATAAAACCTGGCTCAGATGCCACTGTTGGGGAACATAGTAATTTCAAAAAAAATCCTACGCACACGCAGGATCATGGTGATGCATAGCAACGAGAGGGGAGAGTGTTGTCTACGTACCCTCATAGACCATTCACGAAAACTATGACGGAGGATAAACTAGAGGGGACGGGGTAGCCGACACACGGCTTGGTGTTTCTTGATCTGTCTTGGGTGCTAGCCCTGCCCCTCTATTTATAGGTTGAGACTTAGGGTCGAAACTTGTAGAAAAAGCCTCCACAAAGTCGGTTTCACCCGAAAGGCAAGAGTCCTTCTCGGACTCCAGAGCCAGACGCCAGGGTTCCTGGCGTCTGGACCCAGACGCCAGGGACCCTGGCGTCTGGCACCTGGACTCCGCAAAACTTCCTTTTGCGCTTTCCAAAAACCTCGTGGGCTTTCCCCTTTGGCCCAGATAAAGTGTTCTCGTGCCCAAACATTTTGGGAAACATCCAGAACCCCTTCCGGTGAATTCCGGAACCCTTCCGGAGATCAAACACTACTATCCACATATCAATCTTTACTTCCGGACCATTCCGGAGTTCCTCGTCATATCCGTGATCTCATCTGAAACTCCGAACAACATTCGGTCACCATCATACATAACTCATAGTACTATATCGTCAACAAACGTTAAGCGTGCGGACCCTACGGGTTCGAGAACTATGTAGACATGATCGAGACACCTCTCTGGTCAATAACCAATAGCGGGACCTAGATGCCCATATTGGCTCCTACATATTCTACGAAGATCTTGATCGGTCAGACCGCATAACAACATACGTTGTTCCCTTTGTCATCGGTATGTTACTTGCCCGAGATTCGATCGTCGGTATCTCAATACCTAGTTCAATATCGTTACCGGAAAGTCTCTTTACTCGTTCCGTAATACATCATCCCGCAACTAACTCATTAGTTGCAATGCTTGCAGGCTTATAGTGATGTGCATTACCGAGTGGGCCCAGAGATAACTCTCCGACAGTCTGAGTGACAAGTCCTAATCTCGAAATACGCCAACCCAACAAGTACCTTTGGAGACACCTATAGATCACATTTATAATCACCCAGTTACATTGTGAAGTTTGGTGGCACACGAAGTGTTCCTCCGGTAAACGGGAGTTGCATAATCTCATAGTCATAGGAACATGTATAAGTCATGAAGAAAGCAATAGCAACAAACTAAACAATCAAGTGTTAAGCTAATGGAATGGGTCAAGTCAATCACATCATTCTCCTAATGATGTGATCCCGTTAATCAAATGACAACTCATGTCTATGGTTAGGAAACTTAACCATCTTTGATCAACGAGCTAGTCAAGTAGAGGAATACTAGTGACACTCTGTTTGTCTATGTATTCACACATGTATTATGTTTCCTGTTAATACAATTCTAGCATGAATAATAAACATTTATCATGAAATAAGGAAATAAATAATAACTTTATTATTGCCTCTAGGGAATATTTCCTTCACTATGTATTCACACATGTATCAAGTTTACAGTTAATACAATTCTAGCATGAATAATAAACGTTTATCATGATATAAGGAAATATAAATAACAACTTTATTATTTCCTCTAGGGCATATTTCCTTCAGTCTCCCACTTGCACTAGAGTCAATAATCTAGTTCACATCATCATATGATTTAACACCAATAGTTCACATATTTATGTGATTAGTTCACATCTCCATGTGACTAATACCCAAAGGGTTTACTAGAGTCTATAATCTAGTTCACATCGCTATGTGATTAACACCCAAAGAGTGATCATGTTTTGCTTGTGAGAGAAATTTAGTCAACGGTCTGCCACATTCAGAGCCGTATGTATTTTGCAAAAAAACAATTATGTCTATAATGCTCTGCAAGGAGCTACTCTAGCTAATTGCTCCCACTTTCAATATGTATCCAGATTGAGACTTAGAGTCATCCAGA
Source organism: Triticum dicoccoides (assembly GCF_002162155.2). Lineage (NCBI taxonomy): Eukaryota > Viridiplantae > Streptophyta > Magnoliopsida > Poales > Poaceae > Triticum > Triticum dicoccoides. Next base: position 24,470,790 of record NC_041388.1, read on the forward strand.
TCGGTGTCAAAACTTGCATCGACATAACTCATTACGACGAACTTTTTGGCACCTCCATAACCAAGAAACATATCCTGATTCCACTAAGGATAATTTTGACCGATGTCCAGTGATCCACTCTTGGATCACTATTGTACCCTCTTGCCAAACTCTTGGTGAGGTACACAATAGATCTGGTACATAGCATAGCATACTTTATAAAACCTATGGCTGAGGCATAGGGAATGACTTTTCATTCTCTTTCTATTTTCTGCCATGGTCGGGTTTTGAGTCTTTGCTCAACTTCACACCTTGCAATACAGGCAAGAACTCCTTCTTTAACTGTTCCATTAGGATTGACAAAACCTTCCAACTCCGAGATGCTTGCACCAGTCCATAGATGGATTGCTGGAGCTTGCACACTTTGTTAGCACCTTTTAGGATTGACAAAACCTTCTTGTTGCATCATATACAACTCTTCTTTAAGAAATCCATTAAGGAATGCAGTTTTGACATCCATTTGACAAATTTCATAAAATGTGGCAATTGCTAACATGATTCGGACAGACTTTAGCATCGCTACGAGTGAGAAAATCTCATCGTAGTCAACATCTTGAACTTATCGAAAACCTTTTGCGACAATTCGAGCTTTCTAGATAGTAACACTACTATCAGCATCCATCTTCCTTTTGAAAATCCATTTGTTCTTAATGGCTCACCGATCACCGAGCAAGTCAATCAAAGTCCATACTTTATTCTAATACATGGATCCCATCTCAGATTTCATGGCTTCAAGCCATTTCGTGGAATCTGGGCTCATCATCGCTTCCTCATAGTTCGTAGGTTCGTCATGGTCAAGTAACATGACCTCTAGAACATGATTACCGTACCACTCTGGTGTGGAACATATGTTGGTTGACCTACGAGGTTCGGTAGTAACTTGATCTGAAGTTTCATGATCATCATAATTAACTTCCTCACTAATTGGTGTAGGAATCACTAGAACTGATTTCTATGATGAACTACTTTCCAATTCGGGAGAAGGTACAATTACCTCATCAAGTTCTACATTCCTCGCACTCACTTCTTTCGAGAGAAACTTCTTCTCTAGAAAGGATCCATTCTTAGAAATGAATATCCTGCCGTCGGATCTGTGGTAGAAGGTGTACCCAATAGTTTCCTTTGGGTATCCTATGAAGACGCATTTCTCCAATTTGGATCGAGCTTATCAGGTTGAAACTTTTTCACATAAGCATCATAGCCCCAAACTTTAAGAAACGACAGCTTAGGTTTCTTGCTAAACCACAGTTCATATGGTGTCATCTCAATGGATTTAGATGATGCCCTATTTAACGTGAATGCAGCTGTCTCTAATGCATAACCCCAAAACGATAGTGATAAATCGGTAAGAGACATCATAGATCACACCATATCTAATAAAGTACGGTTATGACTTTCAGACACACCATTACGCTATGGTGTTCTAGGTGGCGTGAGTAGCGAAACTATTCCGCATTGTTTCAAATGAAGACCAAACTCATAACTCAAATATTCTCCTCCACGATCAGATCGCAGAAACTTTATTTTCTTGTTACGATGATTTCCACTTCTCTCTGAAATTCTTTGAACTTTTCAAATGTTTCAGACTTATGTTTCATGAAGTAGATATACCCATATCTGCTCAAATCATCTGTGAAGGTCAGAAAATAACGATACCCTCCGCGAGCCTCAACACTCATCGGATTGCATACATCAATATGTATTATTTCCAATAAGTCAGTTGCTTGCTCCATTGTTCTGGAGAACGGAGTTTATTTAGTCATCTTGCCCATGAGGCATGGTTCGCAAGCATGAGATGATTCATAATCAAGTGATTCCAAAAGCCCATCAACATGGAGTTTCTTCATGCGCTTTACACCAATATGACCTAAACGGCAGTTCCACATATAAGTTGCACTATCATTATTAACTTTGCATCTTTTGACTTCAATATTATGAATATGTGTATCGCTACGATCGAGATTCAATAAACCATTCACCTTGGGTGTATGACCTCAGAAGGTTTTATTCATGTAAATAGAATAACAATTATTCTTTGTCTTAAGTGAATAACCGTATTGCAATAAACATGATCCAAACATATTATGCTCAACGCAAATACCAAATAACATTTATTTTAGGTTCAATACTAATACTGAAGGTAAAGGGAGTGTGCGATGGTGATCTTATCAACATTGGAATCACTTCCAACTCACATCATCACCTCGCCCTTAACTAGTCTTTGTTTATTTTGCAACTCCCGTTTCGAGTTACTACTCTTAGCAACTGAACCAGTATCAAATACTGAGGGGTTGCTATAAACACAAGTAAAGTACACATCAATAACATGCATATCAAATATACTTTTGTTCACTTTGCCATCCTTCTTATCCGCCAAGTATCTAGGGCAGTTCCACTTCCAGTGACCATTTCCTTTGCAATAGAAGCACTCAGTTCCAGGCTTGGGTCTAGCTTTGGGCTTCTTCATGGGAGCAGCAACTTGCTTGCTAGTATTCTTTGAAGTTCCTCTTTCTTTCCCTTTGCCCTTTTCTTGAAACTAGTGGTCTTGTTAACCATCAACACTTGGTGCTATTTCTTGATTTCTACCTTCGCCGTTTCAGCATCGTGAAGATCTTGGGAATTACTTTTGTCATCCCTTGCATATTATAGTTCATCACTAAGTTCTAGTAACTTGGTGATAGTGACTAGAGAACTTTGTCAATTACTATCTTATCTGGAAGATTAACTCCCACTTGATTCAAGCAATTGTAGTACCCAGACAATCTCAGCATATGCTCACTGGTTGAGCTATTCTCCTCCATCTTGTAGGCAAAGTATTGTCAGCGGTCTCCTACCTCTCGACACAGGCATGAGTATGAAATACCAATTTCAACTCTTAGAACACCTTATATGCTCTGTAGCGTTCAAAAACATTTTTGAAGTTCCAGTTCTAAGCGTAAAGCATGGTGCACTAAACTATTAAGTAGTCATCATACCGAGCTTTGTCAAACGTTCATAATGTCTGCATTTGCTCCTGCAATAGTTATGTCACCTAGCGGTGCATCTAGGACATAATTCTTCTGTGCGGCAACGAGGATAATCCTCAGATCACAGATCCAATCCGCATCATTGCTACTATCATCTTTCAACATAGTTTTCTCTAGGAACATATCATAAATAAAACGGGGAAGCTATACACGAGCAATTGATCTACAACATAGATATGCAAATACTATCAGGACTAAGTTCATGATAAATTAAAGTTCAATTAATCATATTACTTAAGAACTCCCACTTAGATAGACATCCCTCTAATCATCTAAGTGATCACGTGATCCATTTCAACTAAACCATGTCCGATCATCACGTGAGATGGAGTAGTCTTCAATGGTGAACATCTCTATGCTGATCATATCTACTATATGATTCACGTTCGACCTTTCGGTCTCTAGTGTTCCGAGGCCATATCTACATATGGTAGGCTCGTTAAGTTTAACCCGAGTACTCTGCATGTGCAAAACTGACTTGCACCCGTTGTATGTGAGCGTAGAGCTTATCACACCCGATCATCACGTGGTGTCTCAGCACGAAGAACTGCCGCAACTATGCATACTCAGGGAGAACACTTATACCTTGAAATTTTAGTAAGGGATCATCTCATAATGCTACCGACGTTACTAAGCAAAATAAGATGCATAAAAGATAAATATCACATGCAATCAAAATATGTGACATGGTATGGCCATCATCATCTTGTGCCTTTGATCTCCATCTCCAAAGTACTGTCATGATCTCCATCGTCACCGGCATGACACCATGATCTCTATCATCTTGATCTCTATCAACGTGTCGTCACATGGTCGTCTCGCCAACTATTGCTTTTGCAACTATTTCTATCGCATAGCGATAAAGTAAAGTAATTATATGGCGCTTGCATCTTATGCAATAAAGAGACAACCATAAGGCTTCTGTCAGTTGCCGATAACTTTAACAAAACATGATCATCTCATACAACAATTTATATATCATCACGTCTTAACCATATCACATCACAGCAAGCCCTGCAAAAACAAGTTAGACATCCTCTACTTTGTTGTTGTAAGTTTTACATAGCTGCTACGGGTTGAGCAAGAACCATTCTTACCTACGCATCAAAAACCACAACGCAGTATAGTGCTTGCTTTTTGATCTTCAGAAAGAACCTTGTTCATTGAATCCGATTCAACTAAAGTTGGAGAAACTAACACCCACCAGCCACCTGTGTGCCAAGCATGTCGGTAGAACCAGTCTCGCGTAAGCATACGCGTAATGTCGGTCTGAGCCGCTTCATCCAACAATACCGCTGAATCAAGAATCAACTAGTGATGGCAAGCAATATGTATATACCCACGCCCACAACTCCTTTGTGTTCTACTGGTGCATATAAAATCTACGCATAGACCTGGCTCTGATGCCACTGTTGGGGAATGCAGTAATTTCAAAAAATTCCTATGCACACGCAAGATCTATCATGGTGATGCATAGCAACGAGAGGGGAAGAGTGTTGTCCACGTACCCTCGTAGACCGTAAGCGGAAGCATTATGACAACGCGGTTGATGTAGTCAAACGTCTTCACGATCCGGCCGATCCTAGCACCGAAGGTACGGCACCTCCACGATCTGCACACGTTCAGCTTGGTGACGTCCCATGAACTCTAGATCTAGCTGAGTGTCGAGGGAGAGCTTCATCAGCACGACGGCGTGATGACGGTGATGATGATGCTACCGGAACAGGGCTTCGCCTAAGCACCGCTACGATATGACCGAGGTGGATTATGGTGGAGGGGGCACCCAACACTACTGGAAATATGCCCTAGAGGCAATAATAAATTAGTTATTATTATATCATATTTCATTGTTCATGATGATCGTTTATTATCCATGCTAGAATTGTATTGATAGGAAACTTAGATACATGTGTGGATAAATAGACAACACCATATCCCTAGTAAGCCTCTAGTTGACTAGCTCGTTGATCAATAGATGGTTACGGTTTCCTGACCATGGACATTGGATGTCGTTGATAACGGGATCACATCATTAGGAGAATGATGTGATGGACAAGACCCAATCCTAAGCCTAGCACAAGATCGTGTAGTTCGTTTGCTAAAGCTTTTCTAATGTCAAGTATCATTTCCTTAGACCATGAGATTGCGTAACTCCCGGATACCGTAGGAGTGCTTTGGGTGTGCCAAACGTCACAACGTAACTGGGTGGCTATAAAGGTACACTACAGGTATCTCCGAAAGTGTCTGTTGGGTTGGCATGAATCGAGACTGGGATTTGTCACTCCGTGTAAACGGAGAGGTATCTTTGGGCCCACTCTGTAGGACATCATCATAATGTGCACAATGTGACCAAGGAGTTGATCACGGGATGATGTGTTATGGAACGAGTAAAGAGACTTGCCGGTAACGAGATTGAACAAGGTATCGGGATACTAACAATCGGATCTCGGGCAAGTACAATACCGCTGGACAAAGGGAATTGTATACGGGATTGATTAAATCCTTGACATCGTGGTTCATCCGATGAGATCATCATGGAGCATGTGGGAGCCAACATGGGTATCCAGATCCCGCTGTTGGTTATTGACCGGAGAGTTGTCTCGGCCATGTCTGCATGACTCCCGAACCCGTAGGGTCTACACACTTAAGGTTCGATGACGCTAGGGTTATAGGGAAAGTATGTACGCGGTTACCGAATGTTGTTCGCAGTCTCGGATGAGATCCTGGACGTCACGAGGATTTCCGGAATGGTCCGGTTTGGCCACCGGAAGTGTTCCGAGCATCACCGGTAGTGTACCGTGACCACCGGAGGGGTCCGGGGGTCCACCGGGAGGGGCCACCAGCCCCGGAGGCCTACATGGGCCAATAGTGGGAAGGGACCAGCCCCTAGGTGGGTTGGGGTGCCTCCCACCAAGGCCCAAGGCGCCTCCTAGAGGGGAAGGGGGCAAACCCTAGGGCAGATGGGCCTTAAGGCCCACCCTAGGTGTGCCCCCCTCTCTAGATGGGTTTTGGGGCTGCCGCCACCCCTAGGGAGTGAACCCTAGATGGGGGCGCAGCCCCTCCCCTTCCCCTATATATACTTGAGGTATTGCGGGCTGCAACATAAACGAGATCATGTCCCTCTTGGCGCAGCCCTACCTCTCTCCCTCCTCGTCTCTCGTAGTGCTAGGCGAAGCCCTGATGGAGTTTCGCGCTCCTCGACCACCACCACACCGTCGTGCTGCTGCTGGACGGAGTCTTCCCCAACCTCTCCTTCTCCCCTTGCTGGATCAAGGCGTAGGAGACGTCACCGGGCTGCACGTGTGTTGAACGCGGAGGCGCCGTGGTTCGACGCTTAGATCGGAATCAACCGCGATCTGAATCGCTACGAGTACGACTCCTTCATCCGCGTTCTTGCAATGCTTTCGCTTAGCGATCTACAAGGGTATGTAGATGCACTCTCTTTCCCCTTGTTGCTAGATTACTCCATAGATTGATCTTGGTGATGCGTAGAAAATTTTAAATTTCTGCTACGATCCCCAACAGTGCATCATGAGCTAGGTCTATGCGTAGTTTCTATGCACGAGTAGAACACAAAGCAGTTGTGGGCGTCGATATTGTCAATTTACTTGCCGTTACTAGTCTTATCTTGATTCAGCGGCATCATGGGATGAAGCGGCCCGGACCGACCTTACACGTACGCTTACGTGAGACTGGTTCCACCGACTAACATGCACTAGTTGCATAAGGTGGCTAGCGGGTGTCTGTCTCTCCCACTTTAGTCGGATCGGATTCGATGAAAAGGGTCCTTATGAAGGGTAAATAGAAATTGGCATATCACATTATGGTTTTCGCGTAGGTAAGAAACGTTCTTGCTAGAAACCTATAGCAGCCACGTAAAAACTTGCAACAACAATTAGAGGACGTCTAACTTGTTTTTGCAGCATATGCCTTGTGATGTGATATGGCCAAAAGGATGTGATGAATGATATATGTGATGTATGAGATTGATCATGTTCTTGTAATAGGAATCACGACTTGCATGTCGATGAGTATGACAACTGGCAGGAGCCATAGGAGTTGTCTTAATTTATTTATGACCTGTGTGTCAACATAAACGTCATGTAATTACTTTACTTTATTGCTAAAGCGTTAGCCATAATAGTAGAAGTAATAGATGACGAGACAACTTCAAGAAGACACGATGATGGAGATCATGATGATGGAGATCATGGTGTCATGCCGGTGACAACGATGATCATGGAGCCCCGAAGATGGAGATCAAAAGGAGCAAAATGATATTAGCCATATCATGTCACTATTTGATTGCATGTGATGTTTATCATGTTTTACATCTTATTTGCTTAGAACGACGGTAGCTTAAATAAGATGACCCCTCACTTAAATTTCAAGAAAAGTGTTCCCCCTAACTGTGCACCGTTGCGAAGGTTCGTTGTTTCGAAGCACCACGTGATGATCGAGTGTGATAGATTCTAACGTTCGAATACAACGGGTGTTGACGAGCCTAGCATGTACAGACATGGCCTCGGGACACATGCGAAACACTTAGGTTGACTTGACGAGCCTAGCATGTACAGACATGGCCTCAGAACACGGAAGACCAAAAGGTCAAACATGAGTCGCATAGAAGATACGATCAACATGAGATGTAAACCGTTGATGACTAGTCTGTCACGTGATGATCGGACACGGCCTAGTCGATTCGGATCATGTTTCACTTAGATGACTAGATGGGATGTCTATCTGAGTGGGAGTTCATTAAATAATTTGACTAGATGAACTTAATTATCATGAACATAGTCTAAATTGCCTTTGCAAATATGTTGTAGATAAATAGCTCATGTTGTAGCTCCCTGTTTCAATATGTTCCTAGAGAAAGATTAAGTTGAAAGATATTATAAGCAATGATGTGGACTAGGTCCGTAGTCCGAGGAGTGTCCTCACTGCTACACAGAAGGCTTACATCCTTGATGCACCGCTCGATGTGCAAACCCCTACAACGTCGTCTGTGGATGTTGTGAACACCTGATAGACACATCCTGATGACTACTTGATAGTTTAGTGCACCATACTTTACGGCTTAGAATCGGGATTCCAATGACGTTTTGAACGCCATAGAACATATGAGATGTTCCAAGAGCTGAAATTGGGATTTCAGGCTCATGCCCATGTTGAGAGGTGTGAGACCTCTGACAAGTTCTTTTGCCAACAAGATGGAGGAGAATAGCTCAGCTAGTGAGCATGTGCTCAGAATGTCTGGGTGCTACAATCACTTAAATCAAGTGGGAGTTAAACTTCCAGATAAGATAGTGATTGATAGAGTTCTCTAGCCACTATCACTAAGCTACTAGATCTTCGTGATGAACTATGACATGCAAGGGATGGAGTTGATCCTGGAGCTGTTCGCGGTGCTTAAGACCACAAAAGGTAGAAATCAAGAAGGAGCATCAAGTGTTGATGGTTTAACAAGACCACTGGTTTCAAGAAGGGCAAGGGCTAGAAGGGAAACTTCATGGATGGCAAACCAGTTGCCGCTCCAGTGAAGGAACCCAAGGTTGAACCCAAACCCGAGACTAAGTGCTTCTATTGTAAGGGGAATGGTCACTGGTAGCGGAATTACCCCAAATGCATGGTAGATAAGAAGGCTGGAAACTTCAACAAATTATATACGTGTTATTAATGTGTACCTCACTAGTACTCCTGGTAGCACCTGGGTATTGGATACCGGTTCAGTTGCTATTATTGGTGACTTGAAGCAAAAGCTACGGACGAAACGGAGACTGGCTAAGGGCGAGGTGACGATGTGTGTTGGAAGTGTTTCCAAAGTTGATGATATCACCATCGCACACTCCATCTACCTTCGAGATTAGTATTGAACCTAGATAAATGTTATCAGGTGTCTACGTTGAGCATGAATATGATTAGATCATGTTCATTGCAATACGGTTATTCATTTAAATTAGAGAATAATGGTTATTCTGTTTACATGAATAATACCTTTCATGGTCATGCACCCTATGTGAATGGTTCATTGAATCTCGGTCATGGTAATACACATGTTCATGCCAAAAGATGTAGAGTTAATAATGATAGTACCACTTTCTTGTGGCACTGCCGCTTAGGTCATATTGGCGTAAGATGCATGAAGAAACTCCATATCGATGGATGTTTGGAGTCACTTGATTTTGAATCGCTTGACACATGCGAGCCATGCCTCATGGGTAGGATGACTAAGACCCCGTTTTCAGGTACAATGAAACGGGCAAGTGACTTATTGGAAATCATACATGCTGATGCGTGTGATCCAATAAGAATTGAAGCGTGCGGTGGATATCACTATTTTCTCATCTTCACTGACGATTTGAGTAGATATAGGTATATTTACTTATTGAAGCACAAGTTTGAAACGTTTGAAAGGTTCAAGCGATTTCAGAGTGAAGTTAAGAACCATCATAACAAGAAGATCAAATTCCTACGATCTGATCGATGAGAATTTCTGAGTTATGAGTTTGGCAATCACTTAAGACATTGTAGAATTGTTTCATAGTTGAAGCCACCTGGAACACCACTGGGTTATGGTGTGTCCGAACGTCGTAATCGAACCTTATGAGATATGGTGCGATCTATGATGTCTCTTACCGATCTACCGTTTCATTTTGAGGTTATGCGTTAGAGACAGCTGCATTCACTTTAGATAGGACACCATCTAAGTCCATTGAGACGACGTCGTGTGAACATTTCTTTGGCAAGAAACCAAAGTTGTCGTTTCTTAATGTTTGGGGCTGCGATGCTTAAGGCTTCAGCCGGAGAAGCTCGAACCCAAAGCGGACAAACACATCTTCATAGGATACCCAAAGCTGACAGTTGGGTACACCTTCTATCTCAGATCCGAGGGCAAATTGTTTGTCGCTAAGAACGGGTCCTTTCTCGAGAAGGAGTTTCTCTCGAAAGAATTGAGTGGGATGAAGATAGAACTTGATGAGGTTGTCGAACCTTTACTTCAACCAGAGAGTGATGCAACATAGAAAGATGTTTTCTGTGGAGCCTACTTCTGTTGAATAGGAAGTTAATGATAGTGATCATAAAGCTTCGGATCAAGTTGCTATCGAACCTCGTAGGTCGACAAGGATATGTACTACTCCTAAGTGGTACGGTAATCCTGTCTCAGATATCATGTTGTTGGACAACAATGAACCTACGAGCTAAGGAGAAGCGATGGTGGGCCCGTATTCCGACAAATGGTTAGAAGCCATGAAATCCGAGATAGGATCCATGTATCAGAACAAAGTATGGACTTTGGTGGACTTGCCCGATGATCGGCAAGCCATTGAGATAAATGGATCTTTAAGAAGAAGACGGACGTGGGCGGTAATATAACCGTCTATGAAGCTCGACTTGTGAGAAAGAGTCTTTTCACAAGTTCAAGGAGTTGACTACAATGAGAATTTCTCACCCGTAGCGATGCTTAAGACCGTCGGACTCATGTTAGCATTAGCTGTATTTTTCGATTATGAAATATGAAATATGGATGTCAAAAACAAGTTTTCTTACCAGTTTTCGTAAGAAAGAGTTGTATGTGATACAATCAAAGTTTTGTCGATCCTAAGGATGCTAAAAGGTATGCTGGCTCCAGCGATCCTTCTATGGACTAGAGCAAGCATCTCGGAGTCAGAATATATGCTTTGATAGAGTGATCAAAGCTTTTAGGTTTATACAATGTTTGCTAGAAACTTGTATTTACAAGAAAGTGAGTGGGAGCACTACAACATTTCTGATAAGTATATGTGGATGACATATTGTAGATCTGAAATAATGTAGAATTTCTGGAAAGCATAAACGGTTGTTTGAAGAGTGTAGATCAAGACGCCTGATGATACTTTCAAAGAACGCACACCTTGACATGTTTTTGAAGGAGTTCAAAATAGATCAGTCAAAGAAGGGGTTCTTACCTGAGTTTTAAGGTGTGAAGTTGAGTAAGACTCAAAGCTTGACCACGGCAGAAGAAGAGGAAGGACGAAGGTCATCCCCTATGCTCTTGTCATAGGCTCTATACCGTATGTCATGCTGAGTACCGCACCTAATGTGTGCCTTGCCACATGTCTGGCAAGAGGGTACAAAGGTGATCTAGGAATGGATCACCAGATAGCGGTCGAAATTATCCTTAGAGGAATAAGGAAATGTTTCTTGGTTATGGAGATGATAAAGAGTTCGACGTAAAGAGTTACGTCGATGCAAGCTTAACACCTATCCGGATAGCTCTGAGTAGAGATACCGGATACGTATAATGGAGCAACAATTTGGAAAAATAGCTCCAAGTGGAGTGTGGTAGCAGCATCTATGATATGACATAAAGTTTTGCGAAATACATAGGGATCTGAATATGGCAAGACCCGTTGACTACAACCTCTCTCACAAGCATAACATGATCAAACCCAGAACTCATTGAGTGTTAATCACATAGTGATGTGAACTAGATTATTGAGTCTAGTAAACTCTTTGGATGTTGGTCACATGGTGATGTGACCTGTGAGTGTTAATCACATGGCGATGTGAACTAGATTATTGACTCTAGTGCAAGTGGGAGACTGTTGGAAATATGCCCTAGAGGCAATAATAAATTAATTATTATTATATCATATTTCATTGTTCATGATGATTGTTTATTATCCATGCTAGAATTGTATTGATAGGAAACTCAGATACATGTGTGGATAAATAGACAACGCCATGTCCCTAGTAAGCCTCTAGTTGACTAGCTCGTTGATCAATAGATGGTTACGGTTTCCTGACCATGGACATTGGATGTCGTTGATAACGGGATCACATCATTAGGAGAATGATGTGATGGACAAGACCCAATCCTAAGCCTAGCAAAAGATCGTGTAGTTCGTTTGCTAAAGCTTTTCTAATGTCAAGTATCATTTCCTTAGACCTTGAGATTGTGCAACTCCAGGATACCGTAGGAGTGCTTTGGGTGTGCCAAACATCACAATGTAACTGGCTGGTTATAAAGGTACACTACAGGTATCTCCGAAAGTGTCTGTTGGGTTGGCACGAATCGAGACTGGGATTTGTCACTCCATGTAAACGAAGAGGTATCTCTGGGCCCACTCGGTAGGACATCATCATAATGTGCACAATGTGACCAAGGAGTTGATCACCGTGTTGGGGAACGTAGCATAAATTCAAAATTTTCCTACGTGTCACCAAGATCAATCTATGGAGAGACCAGCAACGAAGGGAAGGAGAGTGCATCTACATACCCTTGTAGATCGCTAAGCGGAAGCGTTCAAGTGAACGGGGTTGATGGAGTCGTACTCGTCGTGATCCAAATCACCGGAGATCCTAGTGCCGAAAGGACGGCACCTCCGCGTTCAACACACGTACAGCCCGGCGACGTCTCCCATGCCTTGATCCAGCAAGGAGAGAGGGAGAGGTTGAGGAAGACTCCATCCAGCAGCAGCACAACGGCGTGGTGGTGATGGAGGAGCGTGGCAATCCTGCAGGGCTTCGCCAAGCACCGCAGAAGAGGAGGAAGAGGTGTTGGAGAGGGAGAAGGAGGCAACCAAAGGCATGGATGAAAAGCCCTCCTTCCCCCACTATATATAGGAGCGCCAAGGGGGGGGCGCCGGCCCTAGGAGATCCAATCTCCTAGGGGGGCGGCGGCCAGGGAGGTTTCCCTCCCCCCAAGGCACCTAGGAGGTGCCTTCCACTATTGGGACTCTTCCTTTTGTGAAACCCTAGGCGCATGGGCCCCTTGGGGCTGGTGCCCTTGGCCCATGTAGGCCAAGGCGCACCCCCTATAGCCCATGTGGCCCCCCGGGGCAGGTGGCCCCACCCGGTGGGCCCCCGGGACCCTTCCGGTGGTCCCGGTACAATACCGATGACCCCGAAACTTGTCCCGATGGCCGAAACAGGATTTCCTATATATAAATCTTTACCTCCGGACCATTCCGGAACTCCTCTGACGTCCGAGATCTCATCCGGGACTCCGAACAACATTCGGTAACCACATACAAACTTCCTTTATAACCCTAGCGTCATCAAACCTTAAGTGTGTAGACCCTACGGGTTCGGGAGACATGCAGACATGACCGAGACGTTCTCCGGTCAATAACCAACAGCGGGATCTGGATACCCATGTTGGCTCCCACATGTTCCACGATGATCTCATCAGATGAACCACGATGTCAAGGACTTAATCAATCCCGTATACAATTCCCTTTGTCTAGCGGTATTGTACTTGCCCGAGATTCGATCGTCGGTATCCCTATACCTTGTTCAATCTCGTTACCGGCAAGTCTCTTTACTCGTTTCGTAACACATCATCCCGTGATCAACTCCTTGATCACATTGTGCACATTATGATGATGTCCTACCGAGTGGGCCTAGAGATACCTCTCCGCTTACACGGAGTGACAAATCCCAGTCTCGATTCGTGCCAACCCAACAGACACTTTCGGAGATACCTGTAGTGCACCTTTATAGCCACCCAGTTACGTTGTGACATTTGGCACACCCAAAGCACTCCTACGGTATCCGAGAGTTGCACAATCTCATGGTCTAAGGAAATGATACTTGACATTAGAAAAGCTTTAGCATACGAACTACACGATCTAGTGCTATGCTTAGGATTGGGTCTTGTCCATCACATCATTCTCCTAATGATGTGATCCCGTTATCAACGACATCCAATGTCCATGGTCAGGAAATCGTAACCATCTATTGATCAACGAGCTAGTCAACTAGAGGCTTACTAGGGACATGGTGTTGTCTATGTATCCACACATGTATTTGAGTTTCCTATCGATACAATTATAGCATGGATAATAAACGATTATCATGAACAAGAAAATATAATAATAACTAATTTATTATTGCCTCTAGGGCATATTTCCAACAGTCTCCCACTTGCACTAGAGTCAATAATCTAGTTCACATCGCCATGTGATTAACACTCACAGGTCACATCGCCATGTGACCAACATCCAAAGAGTTTACTAGAGTCAATAATCTAGTTCACATCACTATGTGATTAACACTCAATGAGTTCTGGGTTTGATCATGTTGCTTGTGAGAGAAGTTTTAGTCAACGGGTCTGAACATTTCAGATCCGTGTGTGCTTTACAAATCTCTATGTCATCTCCTAGATGTAGCTACCATGTTCTATTTGGAGCTATTCCAAATAACTGTTCTACTTGGAGCTATTCTAAATTGTTGCTCCATTATACGTATCCGGTATCTCTACTCAGAGCTATCCGGATAGGTGTTAAGCTTGCATCGACGTAACCCTCTACGATGAACTCTTTTACCACCTCCATAATCGAGAAAATTCCTTAGTCCACTAGTTACTAAGGATAACTTTGACCGCTGTCTTGTGATCCATTCTTGGATCACTCTTGTACCCCTTGACTAACTCATGGCAAGGCACACATCAGGTGCGGTACACAGCATAGCATACTGTAGAGCCTATGTATTAAGCATAGGGGACGACCTTCGTCCTTTCTCTCTATTCTGCCGTGCTCGAGCTTTAAGTCTTAACTTCATACCTTACAACTCAGGCAAGAACTCCTTCTTTGACTGATCCATCTTGAACACCTTCAAGATCATGTCAAGGTATGTGCTCATTTGAAAGTACCATTAAGCGTTTTGATCTATCCTTATAGATCTTGATGCTCAATGTTCAAGTAGCTTGATCCAGGCTTTCCATTGAAAAACACTTTCCAAATAACCCTATATGCTTTCCAGAAATTCTACGTCATTTCTGATCAACAATATGTCAACAACATATATTTATTAGAAATTCTGTTGTGCTCCCACTCACTTCTTTGGAAATACAAGTTTCTCATAAACTTTGTATACACCCAAAATCTTTGATCATCTCATCAAAGCGTACATTCCAACTCCGAGATGCTTACTCCAGTCCTTAGAAGGATTGCTGGAGCTTTGCATACTTATTAGCATCTTTCAGGATTGACAAAACCTTCCGGTTTGTATCACATACAACCTTTCCTTAAAAACATCGAGGAAACAATGTTTTGACATCCTATCTGCAAGATTTCATAAATAATGCAGTAATCGCCAATATAATTCCAACAGACTCTTAGCATCGCTACGAGTGACAAAGTCTCACCGCAGTCAACTCCTTGAACTTGTCGGGAAACTTCTTAACGACAAGTCGAGCTTTCTTAATGGTGACATTTACCATCATTGTCCGTCTTCCTTTTAAATCCATTTGTACTCAACAGCCTCACGACCATCAAGTAGTTCTTCCAAAGTCTACACTTTGTTTTCATACATGGATCCTCTCTCGGATTTTATGGCCTTGAGCCATTTATCGGAATCCGGGCCCACCACCGCTTCTCCATAGTTCGTAGGTTCATTGTTGTCTAGCAACATGACTTCCAAGACAGGATCACGTACCACTCTGAAGTAATACGCATCCTTGTCATCCTACGAGGTTTGTTAGTGACTTGATCTGAAGTTTCATGATCACTATCATAAGCTTCCACTTCAATTGGTGTAGGTGCCACAGGAACAACTCCCTATGCTCTGCCACACACTAGTTGAAGAGACGGTTCAATAACCTCATCAAGTCTCCACCATCCTCCC
This sequence comes from Triticum dicoccoides, assembly GCF_002162155.2. Taxonomy (NCBI): domain Eukaryota; kingdom Viridiplantae; phylum Streptophyta; class Magnoliopsida; order Poales; family Poaceae; genus Triticum; species Triticum dicoccoides. The sequence goes on from NC_041388.1 coordinate 24,486,467, forward strand.
ACTCAATTCTTTCGAGAGAAACTTTTCCTCGAGAAAGGACCTGATTCTAGAAACAATCCCTTATTGCTTTCGAATCTGAGACAGGAGGTATACCCAACTGTTTTGGGTGTCCTATGAAGATGCATTTATCCGCTTTGGGTTCGAGCTTATCAGCCTGAAACTTTTTCGCATAAGCGTCGCAGCCCCAAACTTTTAAGAAATAACAGCTTAGGTTTCTCTAAACCATAGTTCATACGGTGTCGTCTCAACGGAATTACGTGGTGCCCCTTTTAAAGTGAATGTGGTTGTATTTAATGCCTAACCCATAAACTATTGTGGTAATTTGATAAGAGACATCATGGTATGCATCATATCCAATAGGGTGCAGTTATGATGTTCGGACACACCATCACACTATGGTGTTCCAGGCTGTATCAGTTGTGAAACAATTTCCACAATGTCTTAATTCTGTGCCAAACTCGTAATTCAGATATTCATCTCTATGATCATATCATAAATATTTTATCCTCTTGTCACGACGATCTTTCAACTTCACCCTGAAATTACTTGAACCTTTCAATAATTCAGACTCGTGATTCATCAAGTAAATATTCTCAACATCTACTCAAATCATCTGTGAAGTAAGAACATAACGATATCCACTACACGCCTCGGCACTCATTGGACTGCACACATCAAAATGTATTACTTCCAACAAGTTGCTTTCCAGTTCCATTTTACTGAAAACGAGGCTTTCAGTCATCTTGCCCATGTGGTATGATTTGCATGTCTCAAGTGATTTAAAATCAAGTGAGTCCAAACGGTCCATTTGCATGGAGTTTCTTCATGCATATACACCAACAGACATGGTACGCATGTCTCAAACTTTTCAAAAACGAGTGAGCCCAAAGATCCATCAACATGGAGCTTCTTCATGCGTTTTATACCGATATGACTTACGTGGCAGTGCCACAAGTAGGTGGTACTATCATTACTATCTTATATCTTTTGGCATGAACATGTGTATCACTACGATCGAGATTCAATAAACCATTCATTTTAGGTGCAAGACCATTGAAGGTATTATTCAAATAAATAGAGTAACCATTATTCTCCTTAAATGAATAACCGTATTGCGATAGACATAATCCAATCACGTCGATGCTCAACGCAAACACCAAATAACAATTATTTAGGTTTAACACCAGTCTCGATGGTAGAGGGAGCGAGCGATGCTTGATCATATCAACATTGGAAACACTTCCAACACATATCGTCAGCTCACCTTTAGCTAGTCTCCGTGTATTCCATAGCTTTTATTTCGAGTTACTAACACTTAGCAACCAAACCGGTATCTAATACCCTGGTGCTACTAGGAGTACTAGTAAAGTACACATCAACACAATGTATATCCAATATACTTCTATCGACCTTGCCAGCCTTCTTATCTACCAAGTATCTAGGGTAATTCTGCTCCAGTAGTTGTTCCCCTTATTACAGAAGCACTTAGTCTCGGGTTTGGGTTCAACCTTGGGTTTCTTCACTAGAGCAGCATCTGAATTGCCGTTTCATGAAGTATCCCTTCTTGCCTTGCCCTTCTTGAAACTAGTGGTTTCACCAACCATCAACAATTGATGCTCCTTCTTGATTTCTACTTTGGTGTCAAACATCGCGAATATCTCAAGGATCATCATATATGTCCCTGATATATTATAGTTCATCACGAAGCTCTAGCAGCTTGGTGGTAATGACTTCGGAGAAACATCACTATCTTATCTGGAAGATCAACTCCCACTCGATTCAAATGATTATTGTACTCAGACAATCTGAGCACAAGCTCAACAATTGAGCTTTTCTCCCTTAGTTTGCAGGCTAAGAAAATCGTCGGAGGTCTTATACCTCTTGACGTGGGCACGAGCCTGAAATCCCAATTTCAGCCCTCGAAACATCTCATATGTTCCGCGATGTTTCGAAACTATCTATGGTGCCTCAACTCAAAACCGTTTAACTGAACTATCACGTAGTCATCAAAACGTGTATGTCAGATGTTCGCAACATCCACAGACGACGTTCGAGGTTCAGCACACTGAGCGGTGCATTAAGGACATAAGCCTTCTATGAAGCAATGAGGACAATCCTCAGTTTACGGACCTAGTCCGCATAATTGCTACTATCAACTTTCAACTAAATTTTCTCTAGGAACATAACTAAACAGTAGAACTGAAGCGCGAGCTACGACATAATTTGCGAAGATCTTTTGACTATGTTCAGGATAATTAAGTTCATCTTATGAACTCCCACTCAGATAGACATCCCTCTAGTCATCTAAGCGATTACATGATCCGAGTCAACTAGGCCGTGTCCGATCATCACGTGAGACGGACTAGTCAACGTCGGTGAACATCTTCATGTTGATCGTATCTACCATATGACTCATGCTCGACCTTTCGGTCTTCTGTGTTCCGAGGCCATGTCTATGCACATGCTAGGCTCGTCAAGTTAACCCTAAGTGTTTTGCATGTGTAAAACTGTCTTACACCCGTTGTATGTGAACGTAAGGATCTCTCACACCCGATCATCACGTGGTGCTTCGAAACGACGAACTTTAGCAACGGTGCACAGTTAGGGGAGAACACATTCTTGAAATTGTAATGAGGGATCATCTTATTTACTACCGTCGTTCTAAGCAAATAAGATGTATAAACATGATAAACATCACATGCAATCAAATAGTGACATGATATGGCCAATATCACATCACATAGCATACCCTGCAAAAACAAGTTAGACGTCCTCTAATTGTTGTTTGCATGTTTTACGTGGCTGCTATGGGTTTCTAGCAAGAACGTTTCTTACCTACGCAAAGACCACAACGTGATATGCCAATTGCTATTTACCCTTCATAAGGACCCTTTTCATCGAATCCAATCCGACTAAAGTGGGAGAGACAGACACCCGCTAGCCACCTTATGCAACTAGTGCATGTCAGTCGGTGGAACCAGTCTCACGTAAGAGTACGTGTAAGGTCGGTACGGGCCGCTTCATCCCACGATGCCGCCGAACCAAGATAAGACTAGTAGCGGCAAGCATATTGAACAAAATCAACGCCCACAACTACTTTGTGTTCTACTCGTGCATAGAATCTACGCAATAGACCTAGCTCTGATACCCCTGTTGGGGAACGTAGCATAAATTCAAAATTTTCCTACGTGTCACCAAGATCAATCTATGGAGAGACCAGCAACGAAGGGAAGGAGAGTGCATCTACATACCCTTGTAGATCGCTAAGCGGAAGCGTTCAAGTGAATGGGGTTGATGGAGTCGTACTCGTCGTGGTCCAAATCACCGCAGATCCTAGTGCCGAAAGGACGGCACCTCCGCGTTCAACACACGTACAGTCCGGCGACGTCTCCCATGCCTTGATCCAGCAAGAATAGAGGGAGAGGTTGAGGAAGACTCCATCCAGCAGCAGCACAACGGCGTGGTGGTGATGGAGGAGCGTGGCAATCCTGCAGGGCTTCGCCAAGCACCGCAGAAGAGGAGGAAGAGGTGTTGGAGAGGGAGAAGGAGGCAACCAAAGGCATGGATGAAAAGCCCTCCTTCCCCCACAATATATAGGAGGGCCAAGGGGGGGGCCCTAGGAGATCCAATCTCCTAGGGGGGCGGCGGCCAGGGAGGTTTCCCTCCCCCCCAAGGCACCTAGGAGGTGCCTTCCACTATTGGGACTCTTCCTTTTGTGAAACCCTAGGCGCATGGGCCCCTTGGGGCTGGTGCCCTTGGCCCATGTAGGCCAAGGCGCACCCCCTATAGCCCATGTGGCCCCCCGGGGCAGGTGGCCCACCCGGTGGGCCCCCGGGACCCTTCCGGTGGTCCCGGTACAATACCGATGACCCCGAAACTTGTCCCGATGGCCGAAACAGGATTTCCTATATATAAATATTTACCTCCGGACCATTCCGGAACTGCTCGTGACGTCCGGGATCTCATCTGGGACTCCGAACAACATTCGGTAACCACATACAAACTTCCTTTATAACCCTAGCGTCATCGAACCTTAAGTGTGTAGACCCTACGGGTTCGGGAGACATGCAGACATGACCGAGACGTTCTCCGGTCAATAACCAACAGCGGGATCTGGATACCCATGTTGGCTCCCACATGTTCCACGATGATCTCATCGGATGAACCACGATGTCAAGGACTTAATCAATCCCGTATACAATTCCCTTTGTCTAGCGGTATTGTACTTGCCCGAGATTTGATCGTCTATCCCTATACCTTGTTCAATCTCGTTACCGCAAGTCTCTTTACTCGTTTCGTAACACATCATCCCGTGATCAACTCCTTGATCACATTGTGCACATTATGATGATGTCCTACCGAGTGGGCCCAGAGATACCTCTCCGCTTACACGGAGTGACAAATCCCAGTCTCGATTCGTGCCAACCCAACAGACACTTTCGGAGATACCTATAGTGCACCTTTATAGACACCCAGTTACGTTGTGACGTTTGGCACACCCAAAGCACTCCTACGGTATCCGGGAGTTGCACAATCTCATGGTCTAAGGAAATGATACTTGACGTTAGAAAAGCTTTAGCATACGAACTACACGATCTAGTGCTATGCTTAGGATTGGGTCTTGTCCATCACATCATTCTCCTAATGATGTGATCCCGTTATCAACGACATCCAATGTCCATGGTCAGGAAACCGTAACCATCTATTGATCAACGAGCTAGTCAACTAGAGGCTTACTAGGGACATGGTGTTGTCTATGTATCCACACATGTATCTGAGTTTCCTATCGATACAATTATAGCATGGATAATAAACAATTATCATGAACAAGGAAATATAATAATAACTAATTTATTATTGCCTCTAGGGCATATTTCCAACACAACGGAAGATGTGTTACGGAACGAGTAAAGAGACTTGCCGGTAACGAGATTGAACAAGGTATCGGGATACCAACGATCGAATCTCGGGCAAGTACAATACCGCTGGACAAAGGGAATTGTATACGGGATTGATTAAATCCTTGACATCGTGGTTCATCCGATGAGATCATCATGGAGCATGTGGGATCCAACATGGGTATCCAGATCCCGCTGTTGGTTATTGACTGGAGAGTTGTCTCGGCCATGTCTGCATGACTCCCGAACCCGTAGGGTCTACACACTTAAGGTTCGATGACGCTAGGGTTATAGGGAAAGTATGTACGTGGTTACCGAATGTTGTTCAGAGTCCCAGATGAGATCCCGGACGTCACGAGGAGTTCCGGAATGGTCCGGAGGTAAAGATTAATATATATAGGAAGTATGGTTTGGTCCACCGGAAGTGTTCCGGGCATCACCGGTAGTGTACCGGGACCACCGAAGGGGTCCGGGGTTCCACTGGGAGGGGCCACCAGCCCCGGAGGCCTACATGGGCCAATAGTGGGAAGGGACCAGCCCCTAGGTGGGCCGGGGCGCCTCCCACCAAGGCCCAAGGCGCCTCCTAGAGGGGAAGGGAGCAAACCCTAGGGCAGATGGGCCTTAAGGCCCACCCTAGGTGCGCCCCCCTCTCTCCCCCCTTGGCCGCAACCCTAGATGGGCTTTGGGGCTGCCGCCACCCCTAGGGAGGGAACCCTAGATGGGGGCGCAGCCCCTCCCCTTCCCCTATATATACTTGAGGTATTGGGGGCTACAACATACACGAGATCATCTCCCTCTTGGCGCAGCCCTACCTCTCTCCCTCCTCGTCTCTCGTAGTGCTTGGCGAAGCCCTGCTGGAGTTCCGCGCTCCTCCACCACCACCACGCCGTCGTGCTGCTGCTGGACGGAGTCTTCCCCAACCTCTCCTTCTCCCCTTGCTGGATCAAGGCGTAGGAAACGTCACCGGGCTGCACGTGTGTTGAACGCGGAGGCGCCGTGGTTCGACGCTTATATCGGAATCAACCGCCATCTGAATCGCTACGAGTACGACTCCTTCTTCCGCGTTCTTGCAACGCTTCCGCTTAGTGATCTACAAGGGTATGTAGATGCACTCTCCTTCCCCTCGTTGCTAGATTACTCCATAGATTGATCTTGGTGATGCGTAGAAAATTTTAAATTTCTGCTACGATCCCCAACACACACAGCTAAGGGATCAATGATCAACTTGTGTGTCTATGGGGTGCCCGCCTCCCCCGTATATAAAGGAGTGGAGGGGGGAGGGCCGGCCCTCTATGGAGCTCCCTGGAGGAGTCCTACTCCCACCGGGAGTAGGATTCCCCCATTCCCTAGTTGGACTATGAGAGAAGGAAGGGGGAGAGAGGGAGGAAGGAAAGGGGGGCGCCGCCCCCCTTCCTAGTCCAATTCGGACCAGAGGGGGAGGGGGCACGCGGCCTACCCTGGCTTCCTCTCTCTCTCTCTACTAAAGCCCATTAGGGCCCATATACTCCTCAGGGTGTTCCAGTAACCCCCTAGTACTCCGGTATATGTCCGAACTCACTCGGAACCATTCCGATGTCCAAACTTAGGCTTCCAATATATCGATCTTTATGTCTCGACCATTTTGAGACTCCTCGTCATGTCCGTGATCATATCCGGACTCCAAACTACCTTCGGTACATCAAAACACATAAACTCATAATACCGATCGTCACCGAACGTTAAGCGTGCGTACCCTATGGGTTCGAGAACTATGTAGACATGACCGAGACACATCTCCGGTCAATAACCAATAGCGGAACCTGGATGTTCATATAGGCTCCCACATATTCTACGAAGATCTTTATCGATCAAACCTCATAACAACATACGTTGTCCCCTTTGTCATCGGTATGTTACTTGCCCGAGATTCAATCGTCGGTATCTCAATACCTAGTTCAATCTCGTTACCAGCAAGTATCTTTACTCGTTCCGTAATGCATCATCCCGCAACTAACTCATTAGTCACATTGCTTGCAAGGCTCATAGTGATGTGCATTTCCAAGAGGGGCCAGAGATACCTCTCCGATACTCGGAGTGACAAATCCTAATCTTGATCTATGCCAACTCAACAAACACCATCGGAGACACCTGTAGAGCATCTTTATAGTCACCCAGTTACGTTGTGATGTTTGATAGCACACTAAGTGTTCCTCTGGTATTCGGGAGTTGCATGATCTCATAGTCATAGGAACATGTATAAGTTATGGAGAAAGCAATAGCAACAAACTAAATGATCATCGTGCTAAGCTAATGGATGGGTCAAGTCAATCACATCATTCTCTAATGATGTGATCCCGTTCATCAAATGACAACTATTGCCCATGGCTAGGAAACTTAACCATCTTTGATTAACGAGCTAGTCAAGTAGATGCATACTAGTGACACTCTGTTTGTCTATGTATTCACACATGTATCAAGTTTTCGGTTAATACAATTCTAGCATGAATAATAAACATTTATCATGATGTAAGGAAATATAAATAATAACTTTATTATTGCCTCTAGGGCATATTTCCTTCACAAGCGCCACCCAGCCCCAAGGTTCCCGAAGCGGCGCCTTCAAGAAGGGAACTACGCCGTGAGCGTCGTCGCTGCCCAACAAAGTTAGGGCTTTCGCCCAGGAGACCTTGGGGAAGGGGAAGTGAGGGGATCAGTCCATACCGACGCCTCCAAGAAGGGGAACGACGCCCTCAAGCGTCGCCGTCGACACGGCCGACCATGACCGACCAGGGATTTCGCCCGAACTAGATCCCTGCCACCAGCAGCGCCTCCTGTACAGAACCGGCAACCCAAGGAAGCACGACCCGAAGAGGCTGGCCCGCACGCCAAATAGGGGGGGTGGGGAGGCGCCAGATCGCGCGCACCGACCACAGTAGAAATCGCTGCCGGCCGCCAACGACCACCGGATCCCGCCACCCGCGCGGCCTGGACGCTAGATCCACTGCCCGCACGGCTACTAGCCAGTCGTGCCTTGCCAATGGAGCCGCCGCTCTAGATCCGAGGTTCCCCACGTAGAGGCAGGGCAACCGGGGCCCCACCGCCACCATCCTTGGCTCCCCGGGCTTGCCTGACGGCTGCCTCAAGCGGCGGTGAGGAAGGGAAGAGGAGGAGGGGCGGCTAGGGTTGGGAGGGAGGGAGGAGGAGCGGCGGCTCCTACCCGAACTCTGAAAATGGGAGAGATTTTCACTTCCCGGCCTCTGCACCAACCAAGGATGCATATGGCCATTTTAGTATGAGTACCAAGGTAAACATGGTCCTTAGAATTTTTAAATGAGTATCTAGATATTTCTTGATGAGAAGTTTCATCGCACACCAAGCTTGATCCTCAATAAACGGGAAAACCCCTGTGCATCACCTGTCAATTCTAGGAATTGAACTCGGGTCGCTATGCTGCACAACCTCATGCCCAACCACTGAGCCAAGGCTCTCTTGTGCACGAGTGGTTGAAGTGGGTATTTTTTAATCAATACATATGCAGACGTTGATACATTCAAACAAACGCACACACGTACACACCGCTCTTGTGAGCACTTTCGAGAGACTAGACCGGCACATCCTCTTCAGATTGACAGAGTCTCTACACACATCTTCTTAGTTGATGAGAACATCTCTTTTCACTGACACTAGTGCAGAACCGGGCAATAGCACCGGTTCATAAGGCCCTTTAGTGCCAGTTCCATAACCGGCACTAAAGTGTGGTCACTAAAGCCCCCCCCCCCCTTAGTACCGGTTCAGCATGAACCGGTGCTAAAGGGCAGCCACGTGGCATGAGCCAGCTCCGGGGGCCGGGAGCCCTTTAGTACCGGTTGGTAACACCAACCGGTACTAAAATGTTTGGGGGGGTTTTGGTTTTATGATTTCTTTTTCATTTAATTTTTTGTTTTCCATTTTAATTCTTTTTCGTTTGCTGGTATTTTACGATACTACACATTGTACACGTTATGCATATATATATATATATATATATATATATAATTTCTAGTAGAACCAATCATATATATATCATCAATGTCTCACAAACCACCATATTAATTCACACATACACACATGTATAGCTATATACAATTTCTCCTACATATGCATGTTGCCTTCGGAGCCAGTGGCATTAGCCTAATTGGTGCCTTCGGAGCACGATGACAATTGGAAGTGGTTCATGACCTGGTCGATGGGGGCGGTAGCGGGTAATAGTATTCTCCCTTCGGATTTATGACCTGGTCGAGCAAAAATCCCGCTATTTCCTCTTGAAGTGCTTCTACGCGCTCCGTTTCTAGGAGTTTGTCCCGCACCTCTTTGAACTGTTAAGAAGGAGATCAATATGCATGTGTATTAGTTGTGTGACTAGATATCGATAATGGTGTAAAAATTGTGAATAGTGTTCTGACAAGCGTACCCATTCCTGTCTTTGAGATCTTCTCCTTTCGGACGCCATCATGCGAATGTTCTCGCAAACGCAGAATGCACATAGATTAGTCCCCTGCGCCTGCTTCAGGGCCTTATTACGAGAATGGAATTTAATTTGATCATATAATAATTAATCAAGCATGATAATTAAAGAGATGGCAGCTAGCTAGCTAGCTAGTACTACTTAATTACTTACCTTGGGTCGAAACCATTTCAGCTGTCGTTTCCATTCGCCCTCCGTGACACTGATGAACCTTGCCCAAGCCCTGCCCGCCGACAAAGAAAATGAATAAAGGGGTTATTAAATAGTTCATATCATGAAATGACGAACTAAATAGGCCGAGATATATAGTTAATAATGATTTAAATTACCTGTTGACTATCCCAAACAAGATGTTATAGTCACTATTTGCTTTGAGTAGTGAGTCCAGTATTTGAACTGTTCCGGCGTCAACTTTAATGATACACAAGATCCAGTGAAATCTGCATGCACACACGTTTGCATGTCTTAATTAAGCGGGCATATGTAAGCAAAAACGTGTAGCTAGCTAGTAGGCAAAAATAGAGAATTTGTAGTACAAGAAAGTGTGACTCACTGGAAGTTGTAAGGAAGTAGTATATCTTCATTGTATTTGAGGCGCTTCAAGAACTCTAGCATGCTGTCCTCTACCTGCTTTTCATGATGCTTGTTTATTGTCCATGTGTATTCATTAACGGTGTTTGGGTCAATGAACCCAATGCCATAGCGTCCACCTTTTCTCATTTCATACATCTTCATCCTGCATAATACCACAGAAAAGAATATAGTGAGGATAATTACAGGTAATGATTGATCAAAAGGATCACTACAGCTAGCTTGAGACTTAAATTACAGAAAGAAATCACTTACAGACAATAGCAACTGACGATAGATTTGTCGAGTGCGTCTTGATTGTATAACTGAAACAGTTCAGAATACTCAACGGTCACAGGTTTCTCATGGTAGTAATGATCCTTCTTGACTTGCAGCATGAGGGACTCTCGATCGGATCTCTTGGTAATGTCCATGTACCATTGATGCAATTCATACATTCTCGTTGGGAGCTTCTTGACCTCTTCTGGCTTGACCAAAGGTTGGCCCCAGGCATATTTCCGTTTTATTTCCTCCTCTGTAAGCACAGGCATGTCCTTGATCTCGAGGAGTTGTCCAACAGTGATTTTGGGAGTTTCAGCCTGCATTATATGCTCCTAGTTATTACCACATCGCCCACCTCGGGAACGTAAACTGTTTGGCCACAATAATATTGGGCGCGCGTGCTGTCACGTGTTGTTGGCGGCACAACAAGCGGGGGGATCGATTGCGCCGCCTGTTCTCCCAACTGGGCAACGGTTTTCCCGCATTTTTTGATAGCTGCTTGTTGTTTGCTCGAGCTCGAGCTCGCCTCCTTCTGTAGGCGTTGTTGATGTAACTTCCTGATGTGGCGCTCATAGTCTGTGTCAAAAGGCTTAGGAGCTGGTGGTTGAGCCATACGAATGAAGTGGTCAACTATTTCCACAGGCACTTTCTCCCTTGGCGGCGGTGGCGGTTTTGGTCCAAAATGGGCGTCGACTTCTGCCCGCACTATGGCATTGGTTTGCTCCTCGGTCCTGTCGTAAGCCCTCTCAGGAAGATGAGTAGTGAGGTTTGGACCATATTTATATCGCTTGCCTCCGCCTGTACTTCCTGTACTATGACCTCGACTCGTACCGCTACGCACCATAGCTGCGGGGTGTCTCTTCTGCGATTGCTGAGGCGGCGGAGACGGCTGACGGGGCTGAGTTGGACGAGGAGGAGTGGCCTGAAGCTGTGTCGGACTTGCAGTGGCCTGAGGTTGTGCCGGATTTGGAGGAGGAGTGGACGTCTGATGCTGTGTCGGACTTGGAGGAGGAGTGGCCTGACACTTTGCCGGACTTGGAGGAGGAGGAGTGGCCTCACGCGTTGGTGGACTTGGAGGAGCGGGAGTCTGCTGACTCGGTGGTGGACTTCGACGAGGAGTCAGGTGACGCGGTGTCGGTGCCCTTCGAAAGATGATGCAATCCTTTCTCCATAGGATGATACGATGTTTGGCATCTCCGAGTGTGTGCTCCTCGTCACCTCCAGGAATGTCAAGCTCTAGCCCCAAATATTGGTCCACCACCTTATCAACCACGACACGAGCATAGCCTGCTGGAATCGGGTTGCAATGGAAGGTTGCATCGGGGGAATTTGTATAAGCAACACCGTCCGCCACCTTCAAGGATATGTTCTTAATTTTGAAGTGTAGATCGCAGTTAGTGTTCTCCGCGATATCATCCACGGGGTATCTATCCAGCATTGCGTCAAATGGGGCGGAACCCACGCTGCTTCTCGGCATGGATGGGGCGGTGGTATCCAATGTTGGATCATCCGCTAGCTGCTGCAGCTGCTGAGACCCCCTTTGCTGGCTAAGTGAGTCGATCTGCTCCTGCTGCCGCTGGAATTTGATTGCCAAGTCCGCGTGTGCTGATTGGCCTTGAAGGCGTTCATAGTCGAGCTTCCTCTGCTCCTCCTCCATCTTCCTCTTCTTCTCCTCCGCAATCTTCTTTCTCGCACGGGTTCTGTAGTCGGCGTTCCAGTCCGAAAACCCCTCATACCACGGAATAGCGCCCATGCCTCGTGTTCTTCTCGGGTGTTCAGGATTTCCCAGGGCACGCGTAAGCTTGTCGTTCTCTCTGTTGGGCTCGAACAACCCGGATCGAGCCTCTTCTATTGCAACAAGTAGCTTATCTTCGGCTCCGTCCAGACATGCCTTCTTGGAAAATTTGCCTGTCTTCGGGTCCAACTCCCCCCCATGCGCATAGAACCAAGTCCTGCACCTGGGGGGGCAGCTCAATGTTTCTGGAGTGACACTTGCATCCAGCATCTCTTTCTCAGACTTATCCCACTTAGGCATTCCCACCGCATAGCCACCTGGCCCCAGCTTATGGAACTTATCCTTTTTTGCGGCATTGGCCTTGTTTATTCTTGACCGTTCCTTAGATAATTCTGAATCCTTGAATTTCACGAAATCGTCCCAATGAGCACTTTGATTCTCTAGTGTTCCCTCGAATACTGGAGTCTTCCTTCCTCCCTTGACGTACTTGTCCCATTCACGATTCTTGTGGTTCTTGAATGCAACCGCCATCTTCCTAAGAGCAGCGTCCTTGACTTTCTGCACATCTTCTTCTGTGAAATGATCTGGTAGGGTGAAATGTTCCATGAGAGTATCCGAAAGCAGACTTTTTTGTCTGTCATCGACAAAAGTAAGATCTGGACGTGGCTTTGCTGGCTTTCTCCATTCTTGAAGGGAGATCGGGAGTTGGTCCTTCACAAGAACTGCACACTGACGAACGAACTTGTCCGCAATCTTCTTAGGCGCTAATGGTTCGCCATTACGTTTGATTGCCTCGATATTATACTTTACGCCCTCCTTCAACTTTTTGTTCGGGCCTCGTTTCGTCCTGTTGCCTGAAGATTTGCTCGATCCGGATGGCTGAAAGAAGAAAGATCGATTCGTTAATATATCTTCAACTCATTTAAAACATGTGATGATCACCAGATGCCTGCTTATATAAATATATATACCTCTCCGGTGTTGTCATAATCGTAGTTCATGACTTCATCAATTCGGTCGTCGTGATCGAATATCATATCACCCTCTCCGGTGTTGTTTAGAAATTCGGAGCCGTCATAATCTTCTTCATTCTGATCATCATCTGGCCCGCGTATTATATCGAACATGGTCTGTTCTCCCTCTCTGTTGGTATTGTCCGCCATAGCTTTTATTTAACTATGCCAAAAGAAATATAAAACAATTTAGTATTCAAATTACATCGTCTCGAATAATAGATATAATCTCGAATACATCGTCTCAAATAATAGATATAATCTCGAATACATCATCTCGAATAATAGATATAATCTCGAATACATCGTCTCGAATAATAGATATAATCTCGAATACATCGTCTCGAATAATATATAATCTCGAATAGATCGTCTTGAATATTATATATCGAGTACATCACTGGCTAGGTAGCTAATAAAGATCGAATACTACAGAAGAATCTAGGACACTCGCGGTTCCTGCGGCGCGGGCAGTGGACACCCAAAGAGAAGGAACCCTCACAGGATCATAGCTGAAGTGAGATCCCTGAAGAAACTGCCAGATATTGGAGAACATGCCTCCCTCTAACGCAACCATGTAGCGATGGACATGCTCGTCCTCCTCCCTGACACGGCGACGTACCACCTCCGGCGGGGCCGGCTCCCTCCGCACCGAAACTGGCCCACGCGAACACCACCAAATGAGATCAGGGTCGACGACGGGACCCGGGGCCGGGTTCCTCATCAAGCGGCGCGGCCCTCCAGGCAGCACCTCCCAGTGCTAGCCCGGCAGAGCCCAGTCCCGGACATGCGTCAGTCGGACATCGTCGCGGACGGGTCGACGGCGAGGATGCAGGCCGGGCATCGTCGAGAACAAATACTAGCTATATGCCCGCAAAAAGTAACATTTTTTTAATGATTGGATTTTGATAACTAAAATTTCTAACATTTCTATATAACTAACATTTCTATAACATTTCTAATATTTCTAGAACTAAAAAAAAGAAAAATTTCTAACTTTTTATAACTATTTCTATAACTAAAAAACAGAAAAATTTCTAACAATTCCAACATTTCTAAACTATTCTAACAATTCTAACATTTCTAACTATTTCTAAAAAACAGAAAAATTTCTAACAATTTCTAAATAACAGAAAAATTTCTAACAATTCTAACTTTTTATAACTATTTCTATAACTAAAAAACAGAAAAATTTCTAACAATTCTAACATTTCTAACTAATCTAACAATTCTAACATTTCTAACTATTCTAACAATTCTAACATTTCTAACTATTTCTAAAAAATAGAAAAATTTCTAACAATTTCTAAAAAACAGAAAAATTTCTAACTATTTGTATAACTAAAAAACAAAAAATGTGTGTGTGTGTGTGCACGCTCACCGGCGAGGCGAGAGGCGGCGGGGGGCGGCGACGGGGACGGCGACGGGCGCCGCGACGACGGGGATGGC
>NC_041388.1:24501713-24506813 GCF_002162155.2 Triticum dicoccoides
GGACGGGGACGATGCGGGACGGGCCGGGACGGGGCGGCGGTGACGACGGGGACGACGGGGCGGCGACGAGGGGGACGGGGCGGCGATAGGGGCGGCGATGAGGGATGGAGACGTACGGGGGGCGCGGCGGGCGACGATGCAGAGGAGAAGAAGCAGATGAGAAACTGAAATTTTCGTAAGTGTTGTTTATATAGGAGGGGCCTTTAGTACCGGTTGGAGCCACCAACCGGTACTAAAGGCCTGTTTTGGCTAGGCCAAGCGGCGGGAAGCGACCCCCTTTAGTACCGGGTGGTGGCTCCAACCGGTACTAAAGGCCCCCCCCTTTAGTACCAATTGGTGCCACGACCCGGTACTAAAGGAGGTGCGCTGGCGCAGGTGCGGTGCGGCAAATTTAGTCCCACCTCGCTAGCCGAGGGGCGACCGCACTGATTTATAAACCCCCGTGCGGTAGCTCTCTCGAGCTCCTCTCCAAAGCAGGCCTACTGGGCCTACATGTTATGTGCTGCCCTGTTGGTCTACTGAGCCTTTGCGGGCCTGCATCCTGGCCCAACAACAGGTTGGGTTTCTAGTCGTATGCCGGCCGCTTTGGCCTAGTAGGCGGGCTTTTTTTTGCTTTATTTATTTTTGAGTTGTTTTTTTGTGTATTTAGAATTTCTTTGTGAATATTTTTGCTTTAGGTACAAAAAATTACAAACTTTCTGTTAGTGCCTGTAGTTTTCAAATTTGAATAGTTTAGATTTTGAATTATTTGAAATTAGTGTGAATCACTAGTTTGTGAATAACTTAACTTTAAAAATCAGTAAAGGCATGAAAGAATTTGTTTGCACATAAAATTTCTTCGCGTTTCAAATGCCAAAACACATAATTAACTACCCTAACTATTACAGAGATTCCCTTCTGGGTGTGAAACACAGAAGAAAGTGATGATAGTGAAGCCGATCACATCCCAGATCTTTGGGTGTGAAACTTTTTCTTCGCGTGTGTCCCTTTGCGCCGTAACCATGGAAAATCTTCATCATTTAACGGGATGCTCGGGTCAATATTCACTGTGAATGGAGCAATTTCATCAAACTTTTCATAATCTTCTGACTTGTCTGTCTTGTCATCCACTCCCACGATGTTTCTCTTCCCAGAAAGAACTATGTGCCGCTTTGGCTCATCGTACGATGCATTCGCTTCCTTATCTTTTCTTTTTCTTGGCTTGGTAGACATGTCCTTCACATAGAAAACCTGTGCCACATCATTGGCTAGGACGAATGGTTCGTCTGCATACGCAAGATTGTTGAGATCCACTGTTGTCATTCCGTACTGCGGGTCTTCCATTACCCCGCCTCGTGTCATATTGACCCATTTGCACCGAAACAAAGGGACCTTCAAACCACGTCGATAGTCAAGTTCCCATATGTCCTGTATATAACCATAATATGTTTCCTTTCTCGTCTTGGTTTCTGCATCAAAGCGGACACCACTGTTTTGGTTGGTGCTCTTCTTATCTTGGGCGATCGTGTAAAATGTATTACCATTTATCTCGTACTCTTTGAAAGTCATTATATTCGAAGATGGTAACTGGGACAGCAAGTACAGATCATCTTCAATAGAGGTGTCATGCATGGTATGTGTCTGCAACCAGCTGGCAAAACTCCTGGTTTGTTCACGTGTAATCCAGTCATCAGACCGCTCCGGGTGTTTGGAGCGTAGCAAATTCTTGTGTTCATCCATATACGGAGCCACCAAGGCGGAATTCTGTAGAACTGTGTAGTGTGCTTCAGTGAGAGAATGTCCGTCCATACATATTATTTGTTCCCCTCCTAGCGTGCCTTTTCCATCCAGTCTGCCCTTATGCCGCGATTCAGGAACACCAATCGGCTTAAGGTCAGGAATAAAGTCAATACAAAACTCAATGACCTCCTCATTTTGACGGCCCTTGGAGATGCTTCCTTCTGGCCTAGCACGGTTATGAACATATTTTTTAAGACTCCCATGAACCTCTCAAAGGGGAACATATTGTGTAGAAATACAAGACCCAAAATGTTAATTTCTTCGCATAGGTGAACTAGGACGTGCGTCATGATGTTGAAGAAGGATGGTGGGAACACCAACTCGAAACTGACAAGACATTGCACCAAATCATTCTCTAACCTTGGTATGATTTCTGGATCGATTACCTTGTGAGAGATTGCATTGAGAAATGCACATAGCTTCACAATGGCTAATCGAACGTTTTCCGGTAGAAGCCCCCTCAATGCAACTGGAAGCAGTTGCGTCATAATCACGTGGTAGTCATGAGACTTTAGGTTCTAGAATTTTTTTCTCTGCCATGCTTATTATTCCCTTTATATTCGACGAGAAGCCAGACGGTACCTTAATACTGAGCAGGCATTCAAAGAAGATTTCCTTCTCTTCTTTGGTAAGAGCGTAGCTTGCATGACCCTGATGTATGTCGTCTTTTCCATGCATACGTTGTTGGTCCTCTCGTGCCTCAGGTGTATCTTTTGTCTTCCCATACACTCCCAAGAAGCCAAGCAGGGTCACACAAAGATTCTTCGTCACGTGCATCACGTCGATTGCGGAGCGGACCTCTAGGTCTTTCCAATAGGGCAGGTCCCAAAATATAGATTTCTTCTTCCACATGGGTGCGCGTCCGTCAGCGTCATTCGGAACAGGTTGTCCACCAGGACCCTTTCCAAAGACCATCTTCAAATCCTTGACCATATCATGTACATCAGCACCAGTATGGTGGCGAGGCTTCATCCGGTGATCTACCTCACCTTTGAAATGCTTGCCTTTCTTTCTTACGGGATGCCTGCTCGGAAGAAATCGACGATGTCCCAGGTACACATTCTTCTTACAATTAGCCAAATATATATTGTCGGTATCGTCCAAACAGTGCGTGCATGCGCGGTATCCCTTGTTTGTCTGTCCTGAAAGGTTACTAAGAGCAGGCCAATCATTGATGGTCATGAACAGCAACGCCTTTAGGTCAAATTCTTCCCCCATGTGCTCATCCCACGCACGTACACCTGTTCCATTCCACAGTTGTAAGAGTTCTTCAACTAATGGCCTTAGTTACACATCAATGTCGTTGTCGGGTTGCTTAGGGCCTTGGATGAGCACTGGCATCATAATGAACTTCCGCTTCATGCACAACCAAGGAGGAAGGTTATACAAACATAGAGTCACAGGCCAGGTGCTATGGTTGCTGCTCTACTCCCCAAAAGGATTAATGCCATCTGCGCTTAGACCAAACCATACGCTCCTTGCGTCATCTGCAAACTCCTTCCCGTATTTTCTTTCGATTTTTCTCCACTGCGACCCGTGAGCGGGTACTCTCAACTTTCCGTCTTTCTTACAGTCTTCTCTGTGCCACCGCATCGCCTTGGCATGCTCTTTGTTTTGGAACAAACATTTCAACCGTGGTATTATAGGAGCATACCACATCACCTTGGCAGGAATCTTCTTCCTAGGGCGCTCGCCCTCGACATCACCAGGGTCATCGCGGCTGATCTTATAGCGCAATGCACCACATACCGGGCAAGCGTTCAAATCCTCGTACTCACCGCGATAGAGGATGCAATCATTAGGGCATGCATGTATCTTCTGCACCTCTAACCCTAGAGGGCAGACAGCCTTCTTTGCTTCGTACGTACTCTCGGGCAATTCGTTGTCCTTTGGAAGCATATCCTTTATCATTACCAGCAACTTTCCAAATCCCTTGTCAGATACACCATTCTCTGCCTTCCATTGCAGCAATTCCAGTGTGGTGCCCAGCTTTTTCTTGTCATCTACGCAATTCGGGTACAACAATTTTTTGTGATCCTCTAACATGCGCTGCAACTTCTTCTTCTCCAAATCACTTGCGCAGTTTCTCTTTGCATCGGCAATGGCCCGACCTAGATCATCAACGGGCTCATCTGATGCCTCTTCTTCAGCTTCTTCCCGCATTGCCGGCTCAGCTTCTTCCCGCATTACCGGCTCAGCTTCTTCCCCCATTGTTGTATCATCGTATTCAGGGAACCCATGGCCAGGATAGTTGTCGTCGTCCTCTTCTTCTTCATTGCCTTCCATCATAACCCCTCTTTCTCCGTGCTTGGTCCAAACATTATAGTGGGGCATGAAACCAGACTTAAACAGGTGGATGTGAATGGTTCTTGACGTAGAGTAATTTTGACCATTCTTACAGCAAGCACATGGACAAGGCATAAAACCATCCGCCCGCTTGTTTGCCTCAGCCGCAAGCAGAAAAGTATGCACGCCCTCAACAAACTGGGGAGAGCATCGGTCATCGTACATCCATTGCCGGCTCATCTTCATTACACAACATCGAATAGACCAAATTAATACAAGTTCATACATAAAGTTCATACAACACTTAAATGCAACAAACAAATAACTCTCTAGCTAAAGCATTTAAATGCAACAACAAATACGATCAAGATCGCAACTAAGGTAACAATGGATCCAACAGCATAATGATACCAAGCCTCACTATCGATGGCATATTTTCTAATCTTTCTAATCTTCAAGCGCATTTTCTCCATCTTGATCTTGTGATCATCGACGACATCGGCAACATGCAACTCCAATTCCATCTTCTCCTCCTTAATTCTTTTCAATTTTTCTTTCAAGTACTTGTTTTCTCTTTCAACTAAATTTAACCTCTCGACAATAGGGTCGGTTGGAATTTCCGGTTCACATACCTCCTAAAAAAAATTTCTATGTCAACTTGATGGGCATAATTTGTCATAAACACGAAATGCAACTAGTTTTAAAAGAGAATATATATACCACATCCGAATCATAACAAGGACGAGGGCCGACGGGGACGGATATCAAAACCATGGCACTATATGTATAACAAACAACGTACGGGTAAGATAATTATACGAGTAACTATATATCCAAATCACACAAACATCAATTTTTATATAAAATTTCATGAACAAGAGACTCACCACAAGGTGGTGCCGGTGACGGGACGGTGCGAGCGATCGACGGTGGTTATGACGGAGATTTAGAAGGCACTAAGTAAACCACACCTACATATGCAAACTAAGTGTTATTTTTGACCTCAATTGCATATAAATCAAATACTAGCATATA
>NC_041388.1:24507193-24509567 GCF_002162155.2 Triticum dicoccoides
TAATCACTATATAAAGCATTGCAAGAGCTAATCTAGCAATGAGAGATGAAAGGACAAAGTTGCTAACCTTTGTGATCATTTGAATGGATGGGGCCTTCAAATCTTGACAAATTTTGGGTAAAATATGTGATGAGCTCGAGAGGAAGAGGGGAAGAACAGAGAGGAGAGGGGAAAGGGGAAGAACAGAGCGAGCTTGGGTGGACGAAGGGTTTATGTAGGACGACCTTTAGTACCGGTTCGTGCCAAGAACCGGTACTAAAGGGGCTGGAGGGGCCCCAGTCTGACAACATCATGCCATCACTCTCATTAGTGCTAAAGGTTCGCCACGAACCGGTACTAATGAAAGCGGCCCGGCTAGCCGTTGGAACCGGCACTAATGTATACATTAGTGGCGGCTCAAATACAAACCGGCACTAATGTGCTTCACGTTTGACCATTTTTCTACTAGTGTGAACACACATCATCGAAAGATATGGAATAAATTCAGGAAAATACAATCAATAATGCCAGGTCTGGAACTTAAACCTTAAGTTCGTATAGTACTCTGACCACGTGAGCATACAGTCCATGCATAGGCTTATAACTAATCAATTCGTCTGTAGCCCAGCCGGATGCAGTTCATGCAGACGCATGGCTGCTGCCTGCCGGTCGCAGGCACGGTAACGGCGGTGTCGTTCATCGGAAGTGCAGAAGACGGGGCAGGGACCGGTTTTGATCTGGGGGCCGGGCGGCCGGCAGTTGGCCCTGCCGGAGCTTAATGCCACGTGCCTCCTTGACTGTAGCACTGCGCGGAGATCTGGACCTGAGCCTGACCAGCCGGATCTGTACGTGCCAGTTTAACTCATGGAAGAAACTACGTACGTATAGTTACTACTGACATATAAGACGATCGTGGATTGGAGCGTGCGCTTGCAGGCCACCTACTCGCTGCTGCTCATTTCAATTCACCTTTTCTGTCTCTGATGCTGGCCGGTGCTGTCTAATCCAGTTTCGGTTGCTGCTAGCTTAATTATTGTTTGTTGTGGACCAGCACGTACTGTACTACTCCCTCCTATCTATATTTAATCCTTCCGTTCTAAAATAAGTGACTCAACTTTCTACTAGTTTTAATACAAAGTTAGTATAAACTTGAGTTACTTATTTTGGGACGGAGAGAGTACTTGTCACTCATAGAGATGTATCATGTATCTTTCACTACTCGAATCTTTCCGGTGCATGAACGTAGGTTCCACCTCTACATGATATGTGCAGCCACCCCGGGTAGAAGAAGAATACTCCATTTGTCCATAGATTCAAGGCGTATTCGGTTGTTCCCCAACAAAAAAGGCGTATTCGGTTGTTCACAGTCTGCCTTGGATGACTTTGACTATAGTTTTTACCAAATAGTTTTAAAAAATATAACACTAAGTAATTTTGCAACACAGATATATACATCGATGATATTATTTAATTATTTTTGCGGGGAAGCGATGGTATTATTGTTGCATCACCGACACCATCCACCTCCCGCACTGGCTGGCGGAGGGCCGTGACCGAAGCTTGATGCCACCTTTGGACCTCCGAATCACCATTGGAGCCAAAGAAATGTTGTTGATGCATCGACCAGAAAGTCATCAGTCGGAGCTAAAAGAAGTCGGTAACAAAGATCTTGGAAATAGATCGTTGTCCCGGAGAAGAAAGCGATGAAGAGAGTACCCATCCATGTCCTTGTGCTCATACTGGTGGTCAAAGTTGGAAGAGCGTTAGTGAAGCGAAGGCCTTAGATGGTGTGTGCTTCGGCAGAGCTTGGATGTCGGGGCGCCGACCACATGGACTCTTAGTGATGGTCGTCCAGCTAGGGCTGCGTGGGAAACATGACGGTGGCGAAGGATCTGACCCTGTATTGGTCACCATCGGCTAGTGACAGGGATTTTGCCGGCCATTGGAATGTTGCCTTTCGTGTCTTACTTATCAGCGGCGTCGGCGTTGGCTCGTGTTGTGTCTTGTGTAGGCAGTAGTGAGGTGGATCTAGTGCGGCTTGATCTGGTGAGGGCTGACCTTCCTAAATCATTCCCATCTCAGGCCCCTAAAGGTGTGGCCTCAGGTGGTGCGCACGATTTGGTCTTCTGGCTTCATTGCCCTTCGCCCATGCGATGGCTCGACTCCAGAGGGGTTTCATTATATTTTTAGTGGTACTTGGGGTTTGCTCCATATCATAGTAGGTGTTGGCGTGCTCAACAATGATGTCTCCGGTGAATGACATGCCCCCTCAGCAAATGCCCCGTGTGTCAATTTCAACCTGGTCCATTGTTCCAATGCTGGCCGGAGCATTCCAGCAACGCTTCTTGGCAAGTTGGCCGTAGAAACACAAGGGGCTTCATTTTGGGTGTTGTTG
>NC_041388.1:24509942-24525310 GCF_002162155.2 Triticum dicoccoides
TTCTAAAAATTAATTTAGTTGTGTGCATCTTCGATGTCTCGACTAGCTCTTGATATCATGTTTGTGTAGAGACTAGGTATAATTGGTATCAACTCTATATTAATGTATTATCCTTTATCAAAAACCAGTGGCACATTAGATTATTAACTGCATGCAGAATAAGACGTCTTATATTTCTGGGTGGAAGGGGGGGGGGGGTGTACTTTTCTTAGATTCCGCTGTGAGTTTGGCATATTGCGGTGGATACTCGGAAATACTTATTTGGTTTTCTCATTTCTCATGTAATACCCGACCGGTCAAAAATCATTCAATCATATGTAGCAACTTTAACTTTACTTAAATATGTACAAAAAACATAGCTAACAAGATACAGTAACTCAGCACATCACATTTCAGCACAAAAAAGTGATCCCGGGAACATATGGATTTAAAAAAAATAAGTAGGAAAACTCTTTGAAATGCAGTAAGAGGAAATGAACAAGATTGAGAACTTGAAAATACTCTAGCTAATGAACTCAGCCTATAGTGGTGAACTCTAGGGAATTCATCTTGCATGCACGCTAGTAGATATAGCTAACCTTGAATTGCGAGTACAAAAGAATACCCATGCATGCGTACGTGCGAGCAAGAAAATAAAAAGACAGACTAATTATTTATTCACTCGATCACCATATATGTACGTACAATTGTATAAGGTAAGGTACGTAGCGATTTCTCTTTTCCTTTGCATCTTTACTTACTCACATGCGGTACGTATACACATATGCGATATACTGATATCATATATAGATACAATTGTTCTTGTTGTTTGGACTCCCCACCGCCGTGTCTATGAACAGAAACCGTGGATCTTCTTGGCAGCCGGCGCGGCATCGTCGACGGCCAGCCTCTTGCCATCGTCGCGCTCGGGGTTTAGACCAAAATGGATGTTTGGGTAATGTGCCCACTGCCAAAGAAAATGTATATGCAAAGTTGATGTTAGGGTAATTTGCCTGAGGAATGGAGAAAAGAAACTCATTAACATGTTAGAATGAAAGTTCAAAAAAAAAACATGTTAGAATGCATGCATGCATGCATGCATGGATGCTACGACGTACGTTCTTTGCGGCAGTGCTGAAGGCTTCCCTGTGGCTAATGTCGGGGTTGTTTGCTTTGATCCTTCGTATCTCTTCCCTGATCATTAGATTAATTATATTAGCATCATTGTACTTAAATAAATAGTGCACAACTATTCTTGCAGTTATATTTTCAGCTAAATTGCTTCAGGAGGAGAAAAGCAGCAGTAGTTCGTGCTACAATATTAGAAAAGTAGAAATTAATATTAAAGAAACTCACTTGATGAATCTGTTGTACGCCGAAGGAACACGCTGCCTCTTCTCCGGAGCTGTTGAATCACATCAATTGAAGCAATGATTATTTCAAATATTGGAGGAAACCAAGTCAAACCTATCCCATTCCATCAATTCATACGAACAATCCAGTAATGTAGTTTCGTAGCTAGCTGATCATAACTATATTTTGGATGCATGCATGATCTCCTTATGAAAATCTAGGAAACATGCATGCATGCAATTTATCGAATTAAGAGCAGCTCTCTAAACATACGTAAACCAACTTATTAAAAGCCCCCTCATACTTTGGCTCAAGTTTTGACCATAAACTAGTTAATTAATAAAATTTTATTTACATCTCTTCTTAAAATTATACCATTGGGATCTTCTTTTGAATATGAATTCAAAGGTACATTTTTATGGAGTAATATATAATCATATTTGACTAGTTAAACTTATGGCTAAAATTTAACCCAAATTATGAGAGGGACTTCTAAACCCGGGTGGATGAAGTAAAATGGGAAGATTAATTTTGTGATGACACTTACGACGTGCGTGCAGCGTTTGTTCCTGCAGCAGATCGTTTTGCGACGAGAACATCATCGTCGGCATCCGGAATTTGGACGACGATGAAGAAGAAGACGAACCAAACTCCGGGTTATTGTAGACGCTGCTGTGATCGCGAATGAAGCTGTTCATGCCATTGGGCTTGCTCAGGCTACTCTCCTACATGTCATCGATCGAAAATTAGCTAATTAATATCCATATGTATATATGTGCATGCTGGTACTAGCTGCATGTGCATGCTGTGATCTATGGGTACTATAGTATCATCAAATTAAGAAGACATGGATGTGACCTGTGCATGCACTACTGTGTAGCCTTTTTCCTGCTACAGAAAAGTTATTAAGAGTCGGCGTGACATGTCACAATGTATATATGTTTATCCTGTTTTGCTGATTAGTCGTTACAGCTGATGAGATATGTACTAGCTGGAGTAGCTAGCATCGATAGATGACAACATATGTATGCATGAATCATGATCACATTGTACTGCTACTAGCTTACAAGAATCTTGCTCGTCTCGTCTATGCATGTTCATCGACCTGCATGATCTATCTTCATGATTTGAACAGCATGCATGTACCAAAATTAATTACCATGTGCATTAATTTATGCATGTACAGACATGCAGGAGCTGGTAGTATCATCGGTCAACGAACCTGGACCTGTGGTGCGGGAGGGACTGGTGAGTGCATCTGCCCTCTCAGGCTCACGGAAAGTAGGTTTGTGCAGTGCCCACACCGGACTGTCACAATGTTGAGCATGCTGTTCCCAGGGACACTCACCTGCACACAAACCAATATTCCAAGAATTAACCAACCATATGTTAGAATCCAGAGCATATGTTGATCCAAAGCAAAAAGACAAGTGCATGGGGGAGGAAACCAAAGATCAAGGTGGATCGGAAAAGGCCTGCGATTAGATTTCAGACCAGGTGTATATGAAGCCCTCGTTGCTTTCGTCTCACTTTGTTTGCACGTTTCTACTTTAACCAGCTGCATGCATGCATGCTGGTCCAATTTGTGACTTTTATCAGAGCCTCGCCTGAACTATGTATTGGATACCCATTTTTCTTTCACCTTTTGGGAGCACGACAATGGCTGCAGCATCTGGGATATTGAGAATCATGGCTGATCACTTTCGTGCTTTTTTCATCTCTTCCTTTTGGGCACTCGCTCCCGTAAGAAATAATTGATAAACAAGCCCATGCATGACCACTACCAATGATTGTGTATGTAGGTATTTTGGCCCATGCACATACATATACACACTCACACCTATACATATACATATGGTACACAAGACCGATTAATTGCATGCTGTGCCAGATTAATTAGCTCTGCCAAACACACTTGATGTCAAAAAAAAAAAGCTCTGCCACACACACATGTGCGAGTGTGACTGTGTGTGTTTGTATGTTTGTGAGTGAGTGGCATGGTAAACAGTGCATGGACAATCTCATTGTCTGTCCCTGCTAAATTGTTTTTGGGGGATAAACTAGTATAGTAGTAGTAGTACAAAGGCAATAGAGATGTGTGGGCGTCCCCTACACTAAGGAAAAGATGCATCAGACAGTGACCCTTCATGCAGAGGCCACTTCACACACACTCACATGCACGCACAAGGTCCAGCATATATACTCCACAGACTCTCACAGATATGTATACAAGCTACAGTGGTACCCTCCGACTTCATCTTGGGTTTATCTCACAAGTAGTTTTAAAAATAGCTTAGCTTAATCATAATTAAGCGCCGGGTAAAGCTAGATTATGAAAAAAATCTTCAATGTTTTTCCCGTGGTAAACCTACAGCATATGTAAGAAACGTAGCTAAACTCACCCACTACTACTTCATCAGATTGTCTGAAAAATAAATGAAGTGACATGCGAGTTCATCTTTTCTTCATTAGTATTTTCCTTGCTGATTAATTATAAGGTGGAAAATTGATTATTACTCAGGCTCAGTAGGGGAAGATCCATAAGGATCTAAAAAATGTTAGTGATCTATGCAAAGAAATCCTTTTTTTTCGACCGATGGATTTCGTAGTGTGGTCTTTTCTCTCTCTTCTTCATGCAAAGAAATCCTTGTTAATAACTTTCTGAACATATGGAGTCAAATTAAACCTTGACGCTCGAATTAGCAACATGATTATTTAGCAAGATTACCAACTGATTGTGTACTAGCTAGTTAGTGAATGATTAATTGGCCGTGATCGTGTCATGAAATCACAGAAGTACCAGAAACGCGTAGCCATTTAATTTGCCCATGTGAAGCTTAAATAAATGAACTGACCAAATGAAAAAAAAACTGCAGGTCATGCTTGACATTCACTATCCGTGGTGCCTGGATGCATGATCAAGGTAAAAGCTAACATAACCACCTAGTAGTACTTCTCAACATATAATGGAAAACTATGATGAGTAATTAACATTGGGTGCAGTATTTTTCGACGAATTAAGCAAGCATGATGTGGAGGTTTGTCGCATGGTTTGAATTTAGTTGCCAATTGTCCATTTATATTCACATTGAGTTCATGGTTATCACCAAAATATCTTTACACACAAGGACCAAAATAAATGAGTCCAAACTTTCTTTTACCCCTACCTGAATAGCTTAACATTAAACTCGATGATAATTAAACATCACAAGCATGCATGAAGAAGAGGGAAACCTGACATGCAGTCAAATACAATCAATATTAATTTCTTGCTGATAAAACATTATGAATTCCTAAGAAGAGGAAGGCTATGGTGATTGATAAGTAATAATTATTTCTGGTAAACATCGTAAATTATGTGAAGACTAACTATTTGGACTGATCTTCTTATGATTTTCTTTTTTTGTGAAGACCTCATTTCCATGCATCCGAATATCAAAACAAAAACAAATTAGGCAGGAGAACTAGGAAGATGTGTTCTAATTAATTTCACGAGAAAGGCTTCCAAACACTAAAAGGATCTTTATTATTCCATGCCAATACAAACTGAAATGATATATGTAAAAAACGTACAAACTATTCTATGTTATATATATAACGAAATTATTCATGTGTAAATGGTCACTTAGCTTGAACGTGGCACAATGGCACCTATTAATTTCATAGACATATCTATACTGAGACTAAACAATTCAATAAGTTAAACATAGTACTTACTTATCTGATTGTGATCTATGACCATGTTGGGGTATATAAATGTGTTGATACGCATGCATATAACTTATCAGGGCTAAAGAGAAGCCAAAAATACAATAAGGAGAACCTTTCAGATCAAATTGTGGAAGAACAAGGGATCAATCAACAGACTTACTTACTTTAGACTTGCAACTCATGTATCAACAATAGTATCTTATAAAGATCGTGCATTTATAATGTTTAAGTAGCATTAACTTTGGCACATGCATGGTGTACAATACTACTAGTATTTGATATTATCTGTATGTTGAGACACTGTTCTCTATTATTTCAAGTGTATTCAAATCCAGTGATTCACATGATGAAACACAAGGAAACTGCATGAGGTTTTTATGCTCCATGCAAATATTATATATTGAAGAATGATAATAATAAAATCAAATTGGAAAACAGTTCTATAAATTGTTGCATAAGTGCACCGACGGGCCTAAACAAATGTTCTTTTTAACTGAAACTGAAATTCCACAAGGAAAAATAGAGAGCATAATTAAGGAAGGGGGGAAATGCTTCCTGTTTTCTTCGGATAGGATTGTTGTCCTTTTGGTTTTGTTTAGACAACTCTCCAACAAACTGGCAACAACGCAAAAAAGGAAGAATCCACTATATATAATCAGGTAGAGAATCTAGAAGGCGATTGGATTTTGCAAATAAAGAAACACTATACAAAGACTCATAACTCTACAACATTAGAATGACCAAAAATTGGTCAACCGATCAATCACCCGAGGAATCTCTCTTTTCTAGGCAGATCTATATCACAGAGAGAGAGGGAGGGAGGGAGGGAGAGAGAGAGAGAGAGAGAGAGAGAGAGAGAGAGAGAGAGAGAGAGATTATGCAGGCAACATGTACACATATGGATCTTACCGCGAGTACGGTGTTGCAGAAGTTGCAGTGGACGTAGCAGACTTCTTCTGCCGGCGTGATCTGGCCCGACGACGACATTCCTCCTGATTATCCCCTGGAGCCGCCGCCTCGCTGCCCCCCTAGCCGTTCAGACTACGGCGAGGTTCACCAGGCGGCAGCCAAGAAGAAGAAGCGTTGGCGCGGAGAACTGCAGGCTAGCTAGGTTACATGTGCTACTGCTGCTTCTCTCTCTTTCTCTGTGTGTGTAGGTTAGATCGATGGAGAGAGAGATATGTATGGGCAGAGAGGAAGGAGAAATTGAGCTGTCTAGCTTTCCTCTTTCCAGGTTTTATTGATGCTATGGCTAGGAGAGGAGAGGAGAGAGAGAGAGAGAGAGAGAGAGAGAGAGAGAGTAGGAGAGGGGAGAGAGAGAGAGAGATGGGGGTTGGAGGATGAGAAATGGCGTGTGTGGTATGATTGCAACAATGAGTGGGTGGCAGATACCCCTATCCCCCTCCATCATGCCTATCTACCAACATGAATCCACATCGTTAGTGTGCACTTACCAAATTGCTCAGTCACCAGCAAGCAAACCCTTGCACACTAGATTTTACAGAAGTTCTTTCCTATATTTCCGACCGTCGAAAAAATCACTTGGAAATCAAGATCTTGATCCAGAATGGTGTGACTGTTGCCATTTTCTTGGCCTATAGGTTGGTAATGACGCAGAGAGGCCAGGGTAATCCTCCTTTTTTAGATAATTTTTTTCTTGGCTTATGTATATGTATATATGCATTCTGTGTAGCTGTGTGTGCGCGCTAAACTTGCATATTTTTAAATACATAGATAGATATATGTACGTCCAGGCATCCAGATGATCCGATGGATGGATGCCCATGCGGTGTAGATTGAAGTCCCTTTCTGCCTCACCACGGCGGGCCCGTGCGCTTGTTCGATCGATGCCATAACTTCATCACAGTACCAGCTGCAACTTTGGTTCATGCACATACGTACACTGTAGGGAATAAATTCAAGTAATAGTGTGCGTGTCAAAACGTTTTACTCTCTGTCCGTGAACATGTATCATGTTTCACTTTTGGCGTACGTTTATTGTGGACGGACAAACGGCCGGTCGATAATAAATTAGAAAAATACGCCGGAGAAAATGTTGTAAAAGAGAGAATTAGCGCACCTTTTGGATGGCAAATGGCATAGCAGAGAATGTAGCGGGAGTGCAACAAGTGAGAACACCATAGACAATTCAATTCTCATACGATATGATGTGTGCACATGTGATGTGTAGTCGTGTCGAAAAACCTGTGGCTGTGACCAAGTGATTGACGTACGTTTTGTAGAAGACGAAGGTGATAACGTTGGTGATGAGGACAAGTCGAGAGATAGATCTTGCACAGATGCAGCCCAACAGTACTCACAATTAATCTCTTGGACAAAAAATGATCTCTCGTCCAAAACAAGAAAGATTCCTGGGGGAAGGAACAACCCATACAAGACTTTGGTGCCACTCTCTCAGCCCAAAACGGCAACCGCTCTGATCTCCACAAGACGTTCGTGCAGCCCTGTCGATCAATCTCTTGTCAATAACCGTGACCTATCAACCACGGCGCCTGTCCAATCCCTTTTTGCAATTTGACAAAATATCACCAATGATTCCTCCTAGCTCTACCCAAGGATATATACCCACGAAATTACTCCCTTTTTTTTCGGGGTGAAGTTTCGCAATTCTTTTGAGCTAGTGGATGCGGTTTTGTATGTATGATGATTATGTTGTTCCTTTTTTTTGCGGGTAATTATGTTGTTCCTTTTCGAAACAGCATCTACGTTTACCACAAACTGGCATGGTCTCCCGTCCAATTTCACCCTCTGTTAGCCGGTAAATTAACTAGGCGTGTTCTTTGCGCGTGTCGGCACGTATGTGGAGGTCATATATTAATGAGCTTTTCCCTTCAAAAATATATATTAGTTAGCTTGATCAAGTTGAGTTGTAAATCAATTGATGGGTGAATTACATGACTTTTGCTTTCCATTTGTACAATGACTAGTCTCTCTCAATTTAATCGTGCAAACGAAAGGCGACGTTGCTCTCATCGTACAATTTGTTCAGGAGAGGTGAATTTCTTATTGACGATGACAAGCAGATCGATGCAAAGCCTATAGTGTTGTCCACTCTCCCAGTTTCTATTTCTATGAATAGTGACGGCAACAATATGATGGTAACACAACAATAATTCTTTATTATCCAGGGCTTTGAAATTATTGGCTTGCTCCACTCTGTCATTCTCAAGCTAGCTGTGGAGTCAATGTGAAATGGAATAATAATAATAGTATATACTTGACTGGTCTCTATGTACATAACCATCATGCAGATTTTAGTTTAAGAAATGTGGCGGGCTATCAAATATCGTTGTTACCACATTCTATAAATTGTAAAAAAATCTCAAGAAAATGCAATAGTCTTCGTTTTGATATATTGATAATAAAAGAGAGTTCGCTCGCAAGGAAGATAATAAAAGAGAGTTATCTACAAAGATCAAGCGGATAAAGGGCTAAACCCGCCAAATAACAATGCAACACCCTACTCGCTAAGTGTGGTGGGAAAAGCGCCACCAATCCCGTTGCCACATCTTTGCTCAGTGTTTGGGCGCAGTTTTGAGTTGCCGCGCTGGTGACATTGGGTTTCTAGTTATTGAAGATGATTGTATTCTTCCTGCAAAAAATGAAGAGGAAGATAATCATGTTTGATTGCTTCTAGATCTACAACTCCGTGAGCATGATCACCGAAGATGTGCACTTTCACAACATTGGCGTTTTGGAGAGAACTGTCTAATGCCACTATTCCATGAAGTTGTCCCAGACAACTGAGGACCAGAAGGTGAATTAGATCCAAGATAGAACGTCGGGCCAAACGGTGTGTGGAAACGGACGGCCCACAAGATGGTGGGTCTTGATCTCCAGGGATATGGTCGGTCTAAGAGCATCTACAACCGAATTTAGCAAATCCGTCCCATTAAACGTCCGCGGACGCGCCTGGTCAGTGCCCGGGCGTATCCGTTTTTAGCCCTTATTTGTCCTTCCATGCAACCATACTTCTCATTTTCTCTCTTATATGGTTGGTCATTTGCATGTGATTGGTGGATAGATGAAAAGATAAAGAATAAAGAAAGAGAAACGGTGGTCCGTGATCGGCCACGTCCCGCATGGCGAGCTGACCGGGCTCATCCGCGAGACCTTGTATCCCCTACATTTGATCTAAATATGAGGGTTCGTGGACAGTCCGAACATACAAGGACGAATGAGGGGTCTATTTAGGTTAATTTTTCCCTTCTCTCATGTCCGGTCATTGACCAAGCGCGTTCGTGGACTTTTGAGAAGGAATTGAGGTGGACGGTTAATTGAGCTGTTCTACTGACTTGTGGTTCTGTAAAATCATAGTAAGAAGATAAAAGTAACTGAAGACATGGTCAACACATCGATGTATGCGGGCAGTTGCAGTTGCCAACTGCCACGATTGACTACGCAGGAGCAGATCCTCCAACATGGGACGATCTATCTGTCAATACAGCAGGATGAATTCAACAGTGGCAGTTAGGAGTACCTAGCTACCGGAGCCTATAGCTGCTAGCTCTAGCCTCTAGCTAGCTAGCTGGTTAGTCAGTCTCATCAGTGGAGCTGAACTGAGGAGTAACTGCTAACTAAACATATTGAATCAGTGGGACAGTATACATAACTGCTAGATATAAATGTACAGCAGCGACATCAATCGTATATTTAAGTAATCATGTTTACTTGTGTGTTTATGATAGGTGCAGCTGAGGAAAATGATAGAGGCGTGTCAGTATGTGCGCATCTGAGAGTTACTTCGTCCGTTCTTTTTACATTGGATGGTATTAGACAGGATCCTAAGAACGTGGTAATAGACAAAATACATGAATAAAATAGAAATGTATGTGCAAAACAGAGACTTGTAAACATTGGAATTTTGTCAACTTCGGTGTTTGTTCACAGGAATTAAAAAAGAAGAAGCATGAACCCTATTAAATATGGTCAAATCAAAATCAAACCACATAAAAATGTATAGTTAAAATGACCAAATAATTTGCTGGTGTGGGTTACTTTCTACTCAACATAACCTACTAAACTGAAAGAAATTGCCTTTGTAAATATTACTCCCTCTGTTTTCAAGTATGTTCTTTTTTTGTACAATCGTAACTGTGCAATTTGGCTTTTGATTTTCCTATATGCAAGTATAATATTATAATGATACCTAATAATACAACTTGTGTCTAACAAACATAGGTCGTTTCTAATACATTTGACGTTCACTATAAATAAGTTTGATTGTTGGCTTCTAAAATGATCGTTAAAGATAAATAAATTTGTGTTGTGATTGTCAACTAGTCAAAGAAATGACGTATATTTTTAAACCGACGAGGTTTTCTTAGAGCATCCACAACCGTGGATAGCAAATCCGGACCCTTAAACGCCCGCGGACGCGCCCGACAATGACCGATCAAACCTCAAATTTACTCCTCTGCATCCGAATACCTCATATTTAAAATCTTAAATTCATACAAAGCAAGCAAACGGGGGAATCCTACGTAGATCAACATATACTACCCTAATCCTCGTCGGAGATGTCCATTATTTCCGTGCCCGGCTCTAAGTACATGGGCGGCAGCCGCAACTCCAGCTCCTGCGACTCCTCCGGCTGCTCCGCCTTGTCCTCCGCCTTCAGCTCCGCGTCAAGTTCGGCGAAAAGCGTGTCGGTCGCTGCTTGTTCCTGTCGGATGAACTGCTGGTTGGAATCGACATAGGCCACATCCTGGATGGACTCTAGGGTGGCCTGGTGCTCCGTCATCTCCGCCACTTGGGCAACCGCAAAGTCCGCCTCTGCGTCCTCCATGCCGAAGCCTGTAGCCGGCGCCTGCTCATGCTCCGGCTCCTCTGGCTCGTCCTCCTCCGGATCCGCCACCTCCATCGGAACCGGCTGCTGCTCCTTCTCCTCCGGCTCCAAAGAGTCTGGAGGGAGGCCAGCTCGATGCAGGTGGCGCGCCTAGCCCAGATCTCCTCCTCAATCTGGAAGGCGTTTTGGCATGAGCATAGTATACGTCATCTTCTTTTGCCGGGCCATGGCAAAGCCGGACAACGTGGGAAGAGCGACGCAGAGATGGATGGACACGGACTGTTGTTTTTTTTTTTTGGTGATTCCATGTGGGACTGCGTCGTCAGTCCAACGTGGCGGACATGCCTGGGCCTCCCCATAACCGCCCTATATTTGGGCTGGATATAAGGGGTGCCGGTCAACCCGGGCGTTTGAGGCGCCTATCTGGGTTGATTTTTCTTATCGGTCACTGATCGGCCGTCTGCCCGGGCGAGTTTTAGGGTGCCCGGCTTTAGATGCTTACGATGTGTGTGGAACCTGAAATTTGGTAAATACACCCACTGCTAGCTGTGTGTGTGGCTATGATGTTGTAGATTACAAGGGGTCGTACTCACACAAGTCCACGCCACTATAAGCATATTATATGCGACATTTGTTTTATTTTATTTTGTAAGAGAGAGATCACGTACGTAGGTGCTTGAGTGCAGTTGTGCTGGACCGCTGGCCAACCAGTTCGCAAACATCTCATGATGATGTGGGTTGTGGCTTGAGAGTTGACATGACAACTAACAATAATCAATGACCAGATTTTTGGTGTTAGGATCATGCATGCATGCATGCCTCCTTTTTGTGTGTGATAATATAGGACTGCATGCACATAATCTGACCTGCTCGCTGAATTATCATAGCTAATAATGCAGTGATAATATAGGACCAAGCCTTAATGCACATGACCGAGCCTCATTGTTGAAATATATTGCCCGCCTCCCTCCATCAGTTCAGACTTTTGGATGAGTTGGCTAGTGCATGAATTCAATATGGTATCCGAGCCAAGAGGTCTTGAGTTCAAGACCCTGCCAACGCAGTATTAAATAAAACAATTGTGCGGCCTACATCGATCCCATGTCTAAGGACTAAAATAGCCTAGACGTGAGGGGGAGTGTTGAAATATATTGCCCGCCTCCCTTCATCAGTTCGAACTTTTGGATGAGTTGGCTGGTGCATGAATTCAATACTCATCTATCACGCCGATTCTTTGGTCAATTTTAGCCAGGCATGAAAATACCAAAATAAGCTACTGAAACTCGCCAGACCATCAATGTACTGTCTTACTCCCTCCGTTCCTAAATATTTGTCTTTCTAGATATTTCAATAAGTGACTGCATACGAAGTAAAATGAGTGAATCTACACTCTAAAATATGTCTACATACATCCGTATGTGGTAGTCTGTTTGAAATGTCTAGAAAGACAAATATTTAGGAACGGAGGGAGTAGATTATTAGTTCAAGGAAATTAAGATTAAACCGTGAAAAAGCTAAGGTCACTCACAATGGATTGTATCATGTGCTAATCATAGTCCCTGCATATTACTATTTCAACTTGTATATTCACATTTAATAATACATTAATTAGTATTGTATTACTCCCTCCGTTTTTATTTACTCTGCATATTACAGTTGACTGAAGTCAAACTTATAAATATTTATCATAACAAATCTATATGATGTGAAAGTACGTCCAATAATGAATCTAATGATATTTTTTTGTATTGTACATGTTAATGTTTTTGTCTATAAATTTCGTCAAAGTTTATAAAGCTTGACTTTGACCAAAACTAATATGCTGAGTAAATAAAAACGGAGGGAGTAATATATTTGTATTATATTCTCACTTCATTTATTCGTTTGCAGAGTCCCAATACAAATTTGTGACTATGATTTATTTATTTATAACTTTTGTCTCTTCATGTGGTATCATAAGTCTCCTTTGATATCCTTAATTGCAATGCCACATCATCTTTTCGATTATTTGGCACTGCATGATACTCTCCCCTGTTATTTTCC
Source organism: Triticum dicoccoides (assembly GCF_002162155.2). Taxonomy (NCBI): domain Eukaryota; kingdom Viridiplantae; phylum Streptophyta; class Magnoliopsida; order Poales; family Poaceae; genus Triticum; species Triticum dicoccoides. Next base: position 24,522,838 of record NC_041388.1, read on the forward strand.
ATAGGTTCTCTTCCCTTGTCTGCTCTATTTTAATTTGCAAGCTCACTCTATTAATTAACCTCATTTCTTGAACAACCTCTCTCTCCCAATGCTTGATTTCACTAGTAAAGGTCCCCCCCCTTTAATCCCGGTTATACGAACCGGGACTAAAGGCCCTCCACGTGGCAGCTGCCTGAAGGTCTACCTTTAGTCCCGGTTGGTAACACCAACCGGTATTAAAGGAAAAAATTTTGAATTTTTTTTTGAATTTTTTTTTCTGATTTTCAAATTTCTGAATTATTTTAACCTCTAATCTCTAATCACCCCTCATCCCTGCTCAATTTAATCTCTAATCACCCCTCATCATTCCAAATCATCTAACTTCCAGGACGGTCACCCATCCTCCCACTCCCCGATCCTGAGCACGCTTAACTTCCGAGTTCTATTCTCCCTCGTTTCCAAGTCTGCACTTGTTGTTTTCCTGACAATAGTAAGGTGTCAATCCTATTAACCCTCAGGAGTTTAGCTTGAGCATGAAGTCACAAATTTCACTGTTTGAGTTTGAAACTATTGTTCTAAAAAACAATAATTATTTAGTAACACTAATATTTCTTGAATAAGTAGTTTGACCACAGTTTGACCATAATTTGACCAGATTTGACCAAAATTCAAAAAAACTGAAATAATTATTTAGTAACACTAATATTCTTGAATAATTATTTAGTAACACTAATACTTCTTGAATAAGTAGTTTGACCATAGTTTGACCAGATTTAACAAAAATTTAAAAAAAAACTGAAATTTGAGCATAACTTTTTTCCTTTTGGAATTTGAGGATTCTAAAAATTTGCAAACAGGCCATGGGCTATCAAAATCGGATGCGGATTTTCGTGCTAAACATTTTGATATATTATACGTTTTTTTCTGACATCGTATGCAAACATTATAACTGTTTTATATTTTCCCTACACTTTTTGCAAAACATGTCCAAATTTAAGTTTATAAATTTTCCTAACTAGTAGATGTAGTAACATAACTACATCTCGAAGGATTTTAACTTTTGAAGTTTTTATTATTTTCTTTTGCTTTTTACAAAACTGAAAAGGCGATAAGGGGGGTAGGATTTGAAAATTGCACCATTAGTACCGGTTGGTGCCACGAACCGGTACTAATGGGCACCACGCCCTTTAGTCCCGGTTCGTGGCACTAACCGGGACTAAAGGTCCCATTTGAACCGGGACTAATGCATGTATGGTGCCCTAGCCGCTCGAACCGGGACTAATGCTCACATTAGTCCCGATTCGTAATGCAACCGGGATTAATGCTCTTTTCCGGCCGAACCAAAGCCCTTGTTTTCTACTAGTGTTTGGTCGCTTTGTTTCCACTAATCATCCCATAACCAATGCTAAACAATAAAATAGTAGATAAATAAGAAATTATGTTGGTCATTTTGAATTTGGGTTTTTTGAAATTGTACCAAGTTAGAAGAATTTTGAGATGGGCTTAGTGAAAAGAATCAAAAGGAGTATATCACATATACATGTGCACATCAAGCACACTCGTGGATGGGAGTCATAGGTCATGACATATGTAAAGTAGATATTGATGAAAGAATTAATATGGTTTACTCTTTATTTAGGAGCTACTCCTCCGATTTGGTTTATAAGTTCTAATACTTATTTCAAGATTTACTTTGACCATCTATTAGATATAAAATATAGGAGATGCATGCCACAATAAGTACACCATTGAATTTGAATTTTTGAGAAACCCAAACTTTATTAAATTGAAATAATAGTTACATCGTTTATGGGGATGTGTACAATTTCACTCAAAAGGCTCCTCAAACCAATCATAAGTGAAAGAAAATCTAGCTAATCTAGCAAGCTCATGAGCAACCTTATTAGTTTCTCTATTACAATGCTCGAACCTAGAAATAGGAAGATCACAAGCAATATAGTAACAATTTACATTGAATTTGCATTTGAAAGAAGCTTCCAATGATATAATTTGTATGGCTTTGCTGGACGGCGCCACAACTCCATATCCAAGTTTTTTGTGGAGGTCCTAACGATGTGTGGTAGCCTTCCATCACCCCGGTGACAATGCAATTTTTTATTGTGTGTTCGGCGGTTGGTGCCAGTGTTAGTGGCTTCGACTTTCCCTTCACGTGATAGTTGTTCTACATGGATATGGTGGGTGTGGTGCAGTGTTAGACCTGGATCAAAACTCTTATATGAGGATTTGGCAATGGTGCAACCTACATGGATATGTTGGGTGTGGTGCGGTGTTAGACTTGGATCAAAACTCTTATATGAGGATTTGGCAATGGTGCAACCTATGGGCGTCATTCACATATATACAAACTTGGCGTGGCAACACATGCTAATTTGCCATGGCAAGAACACAAGTTTATCTGACCCACGGCCCCCTCCCCCTGCCGCCGCACATCGAGATGCACCCAAGAATCTCCTCGATGCATCTGCGTCCCAGG